>NC_046384.1:21372254-21542254 GCF_011125445.2 Fundulus heteroclitus | reverse complement strand
ACTGGAAGTCATTACAAGTGCTTGATGGCAGATGTTGCAGCCGAGGGGGGACCATCAGTTATCAGGTTGGGGCAACAGCTAGTTTTTCCACAAAGGGAAAGGCTCGTTTGGATAGCTTTTTCTTCTCTAAAACGAAACATAAAGAATGCTTTTTGTATTTACTCAGGTTTTCTTTGTCTATGTTAAACATTTGTGTGACTATTTGAAACATTAAAACCAGGGGCGGTTCTAGACGGGGGCCAACAGGGGCCCATGCCCCTGTAGAAATGGCCTTGGCCCCTGTTATGGCCCCTGCACTAAAAGCATGATGTTAAAAACACTTCTCATGATTATTTGCATTGGCAAAGAAACCATAACTGATTGGTCACTTTGACCAATATTATTTTTTACCTATACAGCTTTACTCTAAAAAGAATCTAAAACTTAAGATGTTTCACGTTTAGCTTTAGCCGTATTGAGCTGGGGGCAAAGTTTTCAACTGCTAGATCAGGGGTCTGAAACCTGCAGTTCCAGAGCCACAAGTGGCTCACTTAATATTATTACACAGTTAAATATTGCCATTTTATTGTTTTTAATTTTTTTTTCTGTGCCCCTGTGAAAAAACACTGGCCCCACCTTGGCCCCCGTGGTAAATTTGGTCTATAAACCGCCCCTGATTAAAACCAAGCAGAGAAAATCTGTGAGGTGGCGATGCCACGTGCTCACAGCGGTGGAATTCCCCCCGTACCTCGGAAAGGTCGCCGTTCTTGTTGTGGATGCGAGCCATGCTGTCCAGCCAGGTCTTGCGGAGCTCGGGGGTACTGGTGTAGGACTTGGCCAAGCTGTACTGGAGGTCCACCAACATTTCGGGGTCGTTCTCGTGCTCCTTCATCTGCTCGGTGGCCATCAGCACCGTCCTGATGCGTTTGGTCAGGTCCTTCACGTCTGATGGGAACGCTGTGTGCTGCCGGGGCAACACATGGGCACAGGTTGGGGATTTTGGAAAGCAAGTAAGCAAATCTTAAAAATGTTTACACTGAATTCAGCTCATCCCAACCCCAGTGAAAGGATTGATGACTTTGGATGTTTGGAAAAATAAAACATTAAAGTTATTTGTGTTTTTATGGGAACTATATCGCTGAGGTAGGAACTAGAGGTCGGCCGATATTTTGGGCTACTACACCTGTGTAGCCGTGGGTCGTGACGTGGGTTTTCAAAGTGTAGCCTGAAGGTGATTGTTAATATTAGCTGGTTCAAACCCAAGTTTTGAGACCCGTGTCATGTAAATGGATGAAGAAATAGCCACATCGGCTTCAAGAATCGGAATTAGTTACGTGGTCTTATAGATAGTTGAATTCTAAGAAAGATGGCAGTACCTTGACTCGTTTCTTTTTCAACCGTTTTGTTGGATATTTGCCGCTGTCTTTGGGATCAATGGGCTCTTGATTACCCGGTGTGGACCAAAGTTTCCACCTTAACATTTAACTCTGCAACCTCTACTTTGTGGCGTCATCTGTCCAAAGGACATCGGTCCACAAATCTTTGGTTTCATGTGGGAGCGATTTTGTAAACCTAAGTTGTGCTGCTGTATTTATTTTTTTTTAGAGAGAAGAATGCTTGCTCTGATTTTCACTCCTAGAAATATTGGGAGCTGTCTGAACCATTTTGCCCAATCAAAGGGACCCATGTTTAGTTGAACATGTTGGCCTAAACGTGCTGTAAATTTCCTATTAACTTAAAAATTGCTGTTTGTGATACGTAAAGTCATATTTACTTCAAATATTCTATATCCAGTGCCACTGTTGGCTGTAATGTCTAAACAAAACAAAACAAAAAATAAAAAACACACAACAGGAAAAGTCTTCATCGCTTCCCACATGGAAAAAAAAAAAACGCCCTTGGAAAAAGACAACTTCAGAAGGACCCACATTTGTGTTCTCATCACTTCTCTCCAGAAAACTTTGAGTCATTTTTACCAACAAAATGGATGAAGGAGCAGTTCAGGTAACAGGTGTGTTACCCTCACAAGCTAAAACCGACTGCCGTGCCGACTATTTTTATCCATAAAGCACCTAAACCTCGCTGCCTTGCGAGTGAAAGAGGCTGTGAGAAACATCAGAGACAGGCAACACCTGAAACCCTTTTAAATAACGAAGGTACTGCCACTGCCCCCGGTCCCAAATGTGAAATCACGGACCAAAGACCAGTCTGATCAGACCCTAAGTGTTAGTGGACCTGACACCGGACACTAGGGCTGGGTATCATCTAGGATGAGCCGATTCGATATGATTCTCGATACATAGCTCACGATACAATACGATTCCCAATATAGCTCAGCTGTATTTGATTTGACGGCAATATCGATATTTATTACTTTAAAATTAATGCTCAAAGTCATGCAATCGAAAAAAAGCCAAATATTATATTTCTGTTCAATTTATTGAACACTGATATAATAACAGGAAAATAAAGTACATTTGGTGCAATGCATTTAATGTATCACAGAAACCAAAAATGTACTATACTACCGCTGTGAACAGTAATGGCGCGTGTAATAACGCCCCCTAGGGGTTGGGAGGTATATCAACATTGAAAGCCAAAATATTTATATTAAATCGTATCTAAAAACATCGATATTAATCACGTATAGTTTTTCTATGCACAGCCCTACTGGACACAGAGCACTACTCGCTGGATCACACAATTCTACAAGCAGTATGTGTCCTTCATCAATCATCATCATCATCATCATCATTATATCGTCATGAATTTCAACGCACTCCGGTCCAAACTGAAAAGGTTTAACGATACTCATTGCCGTTTTGGCTGGATGAAGCTAGCACTGAAGGACTTAGCATACGTCATTTACCCAGAATGCATAGCAGCATAAACGACATGGCGACGTCCGTGTAACAATATTGTATTTAAATGAATAAAAACTGCTCACAGTACTTCTACCGTTTTGTTTTTACTTCTAAAATACACATATTTCTCAAATAAAGTCCATTACAACTAATCGTGGATCCCTTTAATAATCTTTCTCTTTTTATAATGATGGACCAGATAGTACAGAGAGGAAGCTACAACTCTTCCAAGTTGATGCAGAGTAACAATTACTTCTTTAAGGTTATTGCTGACATATTTCTACCTTGATATGGTGTTAATTCCAGACCATGAAAACTCCTTCTGATGGTCAGTTTAGGACAAATAACTTCTATACTCTTTGGCTTTGATTTAAATACATCCCAGAACATTTGCAAATCCAGAAAAACTAAAAATCTTTTTTTCTTTCTTTTTTTTTTTTAAGGATCAGCTACTGAACAGTTTTTGCTGTTGCCTGTGTCGATCAGACCACCCACCTTTATGCTCTTGTCACTGTTGGCGCAGTTATTGATGATGGAAAGCGACTGCTGGAAGCGAGTGCTCCCAATTCCGATGACATCAGCTATCAGCTGGCTGACGGCTATCACCACCTGAGGAACGTAGAGCCAAAATAAATTAGCATCACATCAAGGGCTTTTTTGGAAAAGAGCAAAAGATGAACCGTTTACAAAAAAAAAAAAAAAAACAGAAAAATATTCAGAAAACCCTCTGTGAAAGGTTGCTGGAAAAGGTTTTCACGCTCTATGAGACCTTCCACATTTTGTCATCATCTTAACCGTTTTATTCAGATTGTATGCAAGCAAAAGGACGTATGGATGGATGGATGGATGGATGCATGCATGGATGCATGGATGCATGGATGCATGGATGGATGGATGCATGGATGCATGGATGGATGGATCCATGGACGCATGGATGGATGGATGGATGGATGGATGGATGGATGGATGGATGGATGGATGGATGGATGGATGGATGGATGGATGCATGGATGGATGGATGAATGGATGCATGGATGGATGGATGCATGGATGCATGGATGGATGGATGCATGGACGCATGGATGCATGGATGGATGGATGGATGCATGGACGCATGGATGCATGGATGGATGGATGGATGGATGGATGGATGGATGGATGGATGGATGGATGGATGGATGGATGCATGCATGGATGCATGGATCCATGGATGCATGGATCCATGGATGGATGGATGCATGGATGCATGGATGGATGGATGCATGGATGCATGGATGCATGGATGGATGGATGGATGGATGCATGGATGCATGGATGGATGGATCCATGGACGCATGGATGGATGGATGGATGGATGGATGGATGGATGGATGGATGGATGGATGGATGGATGGATGGATGGATGGATGCATGGATGCATGGATGGATGGATGCATGGACGCATGGATGCATGGATGGATGGATGGATGCATGGACGCATGGATGCATGGATGGATGGATGGATGGATGGATGGATGGATGGATGGATGGATGGATGGATGCATGCATGGATGCATGGATCCATGGATGCATGGATCCATGGATGGATGGATGCATGGATGCATGGATGGATGGATGCATGGATGGATGGATCCATGGACGCATGGATGGATGGATGGATGGATGGATGGATGGATGGATGGATGCATGGATGGATGGATGAATGGATGCATGGATGGATGGATGCATGGATGCATGGATGGATGGATGCATGGACGCATGGATGCATGGATGGATGGATGGATGCATGGACGCATGGATGCATGGATGGATGGATGGATGGATGGATGGATGGATGGATGCATGCATGGATGCATGGATCCATGGATGCATGGATCCATGGATGGATGGATGCATGGATGCATGGATCCATGGATGGATGGATGGATGCATGGATGGATGGATGGATGCATGGATGGATGCATGGATGCATGGATGGATGGATGCATGGATGCATGGATGCATGGATGCATGGATGCATGGATGCATGGATGCATGGATGGATGGATGCATGGATGCATGGATGGATGGATCCATGGACGCATGGATGGATGGATGCATGGATGGATGGATGAATCTGATGCCCCTAAATAAAACTTTCTTCAGCAGAAACAAGGAAGTCGCTCAGAGATGATGCAAAGATGAACTAAACTAAAGACGGGGCAACAACCCAGCATGCACTGCTTCGTGTTGCGCTACCACATCGCTCATGGAGGTTTGCAGCTGTAACACGACGAAACGCGTTCAGGATGTCGGGAACGCTTTGGCGCGTCGCTGCGTCTCCTACCTGCAGGTGGGTCCGCACAAAAGACTTGCGGCCCGTGTAGTCGAAGTTGCTCTTCATGAGGAAGTAAAGGAGATGGGCTGCGTCGCCGCGGATGGAGCTCAGCTTGGAGTTGCAGCACTTGAGGATCTCGTAGCAGAGCGAGGCGCACATGTCGGCCCTGCCGTCAAAGAACGTGCAGGGAAACTGCAAGGGTTTGGGCGACAGATAAGACGGAGAAGCCTAGCGGACTGATCGGAGAGGAGACACGGGTCGGCGGATCCACCTTGAAGATGAAGGTCCTGAGGGAGGTGAAGATCTGTTTGAGGGCAGCCTCCGACTGAGGGATCTGCAGGAAGCACAGATGCACCTGGAACACCTTCTTCATCAGGGGGTTGTGGCCCAGATCTGAATTCAGCTGGGTCTGAAAGCACAAGGAGGCCCGTGTTACTCGAAGGCCGGCCAGCAACGGCACGTCTGATCTCACGTGTTGTTTTACGTGCAGGTGGACCAACACCTTGAATCCCATGATGAAGGTGCAGAGCGTGTCCAGCACAGTCAGGCAGACCTCCGTAGACACGTTGGCCTCCAGCAGGCACTGGCTGTTTACGTCAGCTTCTGTTTGGGAGTACACTGGAAACGCACAACTTGTTTTTATTTCAAAGCATTAATACAGCGAGTCATTTCGTTTTCATCCACTTAACATTAAAATGATCTGGCCTGTACTGAATCATGTTAAAACAATCTTGTTTACCTCTTCAGTAGCCTTTTGCTGTTCTTACAAACACTCACCACTAGAGGTCAGTGTCATATGAACAGTTTTTCTCCAAACAAATTTAAACAATGAAGTTTGGCTTTACTGTTTATTTAAATGATACATCCGCCTGTATAAATTCAGTTTAGCCCAGTGTCAATTCAAATGTGCTTGATATCATTCATACTTACAAGCAGAACATCATTTATTTTTATGACAGCTGTTACATAGTTTGCAATTTCTGGTAAATGATCAAATGTTTCATTTTGATTTGCTTCCTTAATGTTCCAACATTTACATTTTACACATGTCATATAAATGAGGTTTCTACACTCACTAGACATTGAGCGAAAGGCATTTGAATAGTCGCCGATGCAGGAAATCATCAGAATTTTGGAGGTAAAACGCAGTGTAGCCTCAAACGAAGCAACCATCGGGCGCCAACTCACCAAAAGCAATTGGAAATTTGTTCAAGGCAACTGGCAGGTAAGTTGTTTTTTTTTATCTGATGCTTGTGCACCATTCTCTAATGAAACACATGGAAGCAGTCCATGTGGTCCATAACAAAAACAGACATTGGAAACACTTCATGAAAGTAAAATTCATAAAATTTGAAAATCGTAAAAAAAATGCTCACAGGTGAGCATGCTTTTCTGAAGCCTTGGTTTTCCATTATTTGTGTGCAATAATCATCAAAATTACAAAAAATAAAAAATTTAAATATTTGACTGAATGTGTAACGGATCTTTAAAGTATATGGCCTTCATTTCTGAAATGACTAAGAGAAAATATAGATTTTCTTTCACAATAATTAAATAGTTTTTTGCTGTACTCATAGTAACAGAACAGATATCAGAGACAAGAAGCTTAAACTAATGCATTAGAATTGCAGAATATATGATCTCAGATTGTGTATACTTAAAATTCATTTTACAGGCAGAACAACACAAAGGAGTTTGAAAACACTTCTAAAATCAATCTGGGGTAACCACTTGCTTTGAGGTGTCATCTAATTCCAGACCTGTTGTGAAAACAAAGTAAAAGTCCCTTTGAACAAATTTAAAATTATTACTATAATAGTCAATATACTATAACATGCAAGGCACATTTAGTATTCGTTCCACTTCCACATTATAAAATACTATACTACTATATCTTTAACTACCATATATACACATTCAATTTGAAAACCCGTGTAATACAATTGCAGGGATTTGAGTACTTACGTAAGAAATTGCAACAAGGCACAAGTAAAAAAGGTTATCTTGTCATTTAATGTTTCCCTTTGTGTTGTTAGATTTTTCTATTCTCTGATTGGTTGTGGATTACCCATTTGAAACAAAACCAATAAAAGTATTTAGAAAAACAGCTTTTAATTTATGAGACTCACTACACGTAAATGTCAATGTTGGACACTTTGCATCATATACAAGTAGGTTCTGTAGGTTACAAAACGCACCATGTTTTAATTTTAATCCACATTTAATCTTTTGTCGTCAAATTCGTACTATCCCACATGCGTCAGGATCTAGCTCGCTCTAAAGCTTACTGTTATTGATGGTGTGCGCAGTCTCCAGAGCTCCCAGTTGCTGCAGACGGGCGTGCAGGATCCCTGCCCTGTGACGAGACACGGGCAGAGTCAGAGACTTCCTGTCTGCAGCGGCAGGACCTGCGCCCTCCTGACTCCTGACGGGGAACAGGAAAGACACCGTGACATTTGGGTTTCCAATAAAACACAAATCAGACGGTTCGTTGCTTTGTTATTCAGTAATTTTTGTTATTTGTTAATCCAAGAAAATCCCACAATGATAGCTGAAATAACCTGAAGCTGGCAAAACTAATAATAAATAAAAATGTACTGAAGATTAACCAAAGAAAACCAGACATTGCTTTTGAATTGTGGTTCAACAGAATCATTAAAACAAACAAAATGAAACAGGCCAAGACAAAAATTACGGTACCCCTTGAAGAGATTGAAAATAATTTGATAAACTGAGATGTATCCTCTAGTTAGCATTATAGATTTCTTCAAGCTAGTAAGCAGTCAGTCTGTCTATTTAAAGGGTTACAGGTCTCTGTCACTGTGCTGTTTGGTGACATGCTGTTTACCACACTGAACATGGATCACAGGAAGCAAAGGAGAGAGTTGTCTCAGAAGAAGAAAACTTATAGACAAGCAGGTTAAAGCTGCTGGCCCAAAAATGGGGATGTGGTGGCCTAGTGCTTAGAGCATTGAGCTTGGGTCCCAGAGGTTCTGAGTTCAACCCCCACAGACCGCCACTCTGGGTCCCTGAGCAAGACCCTTAACCCCCAATTGCTCCCCAGGCGCCGCACAGTGGCAGCCCACTGCTCCCCAAGGGGATGGGTTAAGATGCAGAAGTGAATTTCTCCATTGTGAGATCAATAAAGTTCAATTATCAATTATTATTAAAGGTAAAGGCTACAGACCATCTCCAAGCAGCTTCATATTCCTGTGACTACAGCAGCACAATTGTTCAGAAGCTTAAGGTCTACAGGACTGTAGCCAACCTCCCTGGACTTTAGTCACAGGAGGAAAATGTATGACAAATTAAAAGGAATATAATGCAAACAATTCAATTTTCTCTATAAAGCACCAATTCACAACACATGTCATCTTAAGGCACTTTACAAAGTCAAATTTAATCAAACTATACAGACAGTAGTAACCTAAGAGCCCAGAACAAACTCCAGATAAATGAAAGGACATCTCCAAGGTCAAGGTACATCAGTGTCAGATCGCACCATCCATCACTGTTTGAGCCAAAGTGGACTTCATGGCAGACACCACTGTTGAAAGCAAATCATAAAAAAATACCACAAAGCTTCTGGGAGAATGTCTTTTGGACAGATGAGACAAACCCAGAGCTTTATGGCCAGGCACATCAGTTCCATGTCCACTGATAAAGCAAAAATAAAGCAGACCCAGAACAGAACACAGTTCCTACTGTGGAACATGGAGGAGGCTCAGTTACATTCTGGGGATGCTTTGTTGCATCTGACCCTTGGTGTTTTAGAAATCACAAAACCATCAAGGCCTTCTGGAGAGAAATGTCCTGCCTGAGAAGTGTCAGAACGCACGATCTTAGTTGTAGGTCATAGTTCTTCCAACAGCATAAAGACCCGAAACAAACAGCTAGAACCATCCAAAACAGCTTTACGAGTATTCTGAAGTGGCTTTCTTCAGAATAGTCAGTCCTATTGAACATCTATAGAAGGACCTGAAACACGACACCCAGAGAAGTCAGCCTCCAAACCTGAGACAACTGGAGCAGTTTGATCACGGGGAGTGGGCCAGAATACCTGTCGACAGGTGCAGACGCCTCACTGACCGTTCCAGAAACTGTTTGACTGCAGTGATCGCCTCAAAAGCTCCCACGACAAAACATGAAGTCACAGGGGCCATCATTTTTGTTCAGGCCTGTTTCATTTGTTTATTTTACTATTTTTCTGTTCAACCACAATTCAAAACCAATGTCTGATTTTCATTGGTTAATTTTCAGTAAATCTTTTATCCATTTTTACTTTTGTCACTTTTGTTACTTCCAAGACTATTGAGGGTTTTTCTATTAACAGTGGGGTACAACAACCATTTTGTCAATGACTGCTTAAAAAAAAAAAAAAAAAAACGTAGCGGACAAAAACCCAGCCGATAGAATAAAATATGCAAAATCAATGTCATGCACTTAATCTAGCACAGGGAGAAGGAAGGAATGAAGCTCTTACCCAAGCAGGAGGGGCTAGAGGCCACAGCGATACGCGCAAAGCAACTTGGCAGCAGTGTTACAGATAAAACATAAAGCCAAGAGCTACAGATTAAAACTGAGTAGTTAGATTGGCAGGTAGACACGAGTTATTGCAAAGATTAACAGCAGAACTGGTCCGTTGTAAAGAATTAAATCTCCAAACCACACGATCAGACGAACCTTACCTGGCAATGAATCTTTTCCCCATGTATCTGAACTGATGGAGACAGATTCTGCAGAACAGAACACAAATGGACCTTAGTGAGGAATCCCTACCAGAGCTTGTGCTTTCTCAGCAGAACAAGTTGCAGGAACCCCCACACTGTTGTAGCATCTCTGCATCATTCTGGCAGGATATTTGGCCGCAGACCAAATATTTGGTCACAATAACAGGAAGTATGTTTGGAGGAGAACAAATTAAGAACGCCGAACCAGCTGTCAAGCATATCGGGGGGAAACATCGTGCTGTGGACCGAATTCTAAAGGAATCAACGTTTGGATGGTTGGAACACGACTAGACGTTGAAAACAAAACAATGATCCTAAACACTCAGTCCAACCAGAATAGTTACATCCAAAGTGTAAAAAGGTCTGTGGTTTCAGCTGCAAACTGGTATGGCATTTATCCAGATAGCAGTGACGGTGCATGAATATTCATCATTAGAGCCTGTCTGCATAATTCACTGTGAAGATTAAAACAACTCTACACTCAGAAAACTGTGTGAACAAATAATAAATTTGACTTTGGTTTCAAGCGCTCTAGGTGTACAGACAATTATAAATATAGCTATAAATTTTAGGGAAAAAATAAAGTATAACAGGAACTAGGGCTGAACAATTAATCGCATTTTCAATATAATCGCGATTTAAAAAAACGCAATTTCCAAATCGCAGAGTCTGCAATTTTTGGCTCTGTAACAATTAGGGAATTAAACACGTCCATTAGGTGTTGGTAAAATGTTTAAAGTGGGTTTGCCTCCACATGGAAGGGAAGACAGTTGCAGCAGTGAGATAATCTTATTTTATTACTTGTTTTAGAGTTTAAATAATCATACATAGTATTAAGTACAGGTCAATCAGTTTAATACATAGACTTGCTTGTTGGTTGCACTTTGCACTTTATGTTCAACAAGGATTGATGTCCAAATCAATTAAAAGCTGTTCTCTTGAACAATATTCTGATTAATAGAAACATTAAAAGTTCTTGTTTTGAATAGTCCTTGTTTACAAACATCTTTATTTAGAGGTCATTTTTGTTGCTTGTGGTTAATGCAGAGAAAAGTCAAAATTGCAATTTTGGTTGAAATATATTGTAGGCAGAATAAAAGGTAATGCTCTGAGTTTAGATGCTGCGGGTCTTTTAGCAACTAATCTGCACAGCGAGGAAACAAATTGATTTGTTGTTTGTATATATTTAAAAAGACATGATAAATTAAACTGGGGAAAAAAAACGCATTAAATCACAATATTAAGAAAAAAAATCGCAATTAGATTATTTTTCAAAATCGTTCAGCCCTAACAGGAACAGAATATACATATATGTGTGCATATCTGCACTACATGCTTATTCTGTTTCATGTGTAAATGAAACAGAAGTAAAAGACGTCAGCATCGACCTCAACGGATCAGGCGAGAGAGAAGCCGATATCAGGCCTTTCTCGTCTCCTCCCTGAGTGCAGCTGCTGACATGTTTTAGAGGAGCTGGGTCAGAGGTGACCTTAGAACCCAAGCTGTAATGTCTCCATCCACACTACTCATTAGACGGAAGAAACTGCCTGTGTGGCAGCTGCTTTTTGCCAACAGCGCTCTGCGGCGCCGACCTGAGGCTAGAAGTCTAATCAGTTCATGCGCAGGATGTGTGGGGTCTGCAGAGATGCTAGCTGCCCTTTTCCTGACCCTAGACCCGTACAAGTCCTGGATGGAGCGACATCAGCCCTGAGGATCCTCTCTGCAGACCTGATTGTTTGCTGCAGTTTGGACCCGTCCCGTTATGTGCATGAACCACAGGAAGAGGTGCCCCCCCACACAGGCGGACAACACCGGTACTTACTCGATTAGAGTGAAGAAGTCCATTAACTCTGAAGGAGCTGCTTTGTTCCAATAAGCAAACAGGGCCTCTAAAGAGAAAACGATAACAGACGACAGTTACCAGACATCTGCCAGCATCGAAATAAACTTCAACGCAGCGGCTTACAAAGTATTTAGAGCCACAAATCTCAATGTAGTTTATGGAATTTCATGAGACAGACCGACACAAAGTAATGCATAATTGTGGATTGGAAGAGACCATAGGACATAATAATAATAATAATAATAATAATAATAATAATAATAATAATAATAATAATAATAGTTATTGTCATTGCAACGATGAAATTTTCTTCTCTGCATTTAATCCATCCCATTGGGGAGCAGTGGGCTGCCACAGTAAGGCGCCCGGGTTGAAGGTCTTGCTCAGGAACCCAGTGTGTGGGAGCTGAACCTAGAACCAGAAGGCCACCACTCCCCACAACTCAACTAATTGAAGTCTGCCTCCCTCTGTGCACATGTAAAATGTAACATGGCCGTCTATGTTGTGGCATAGTGGAACAGTAGATAGTGACGCTTTCTCAGCGTCGTCCAGGTTCCTCTGCTTTGGTTCTGGGCTTGATTTGCACATTTAGGCCGTGGGCCAGAATCTGTAGGGTGACTTTTCATATGAACTGTCAGGGGGCAACTTTCTTCCAGCGGGAAAAGTTGCTACACATAGCAGTGAACTCAAAACACCAATGTTCCCACGTTTTCACTTGCACATTAATAAGTTATAGCCGATAAAAAATCTAAACTGTGGCTGGATGGATGGATGGTCTGGGCTATTTCTTTTTTCTTGCATTCAAGATCTCTGCCAGCTGGCGCCAGAAGATGCTATTATTGGGCTTTCTTCGTCTGGAAACAAATGCATACAAACATCTTACGAGCGCAGCCATGATGACCTGGTGAACGCGCACAGCTGACAATACAGCGATCTGATTGGCTGAGCAGCAAAAATCGAATCACGTGACCTCTTGGACCCGAGCGCCACAGTTTAGATTTTTTATCGGCTATAACTTATTAATGTGCAAGTGAAAACGTGGGAACATTGGTGTTTTGAGATCACTGCTATGTGTCGCAACTTATCCAAGTGCAAGAAAGTTGCCCCCTGACAGTTCATACCAAACTTCTTACGGAAGCGTCCTACAGATTCTGGCCCACGGACTAATTTTACACCCAAAACACGTTTACCTCTGCGACATCGAACCCGCCTCCTCTCTAAGCAGTGTGATGGATGGCCCTCCCCAGGGTGTCTATACTGGTGGGTAACAGAACAAACGACGGGAGCGTCTTTAGCGCTCTGGAAACTGCACTTCAGAATCCAGACTTGTGAAGGTGCACAGTTCAATTTATGATATCTCATCTGTTTTGTTTTGATTTTGATTTTTCATGACGTCACACAAGTAAGGAGTGATTGACGTGTTATTTTTTATTTATTTTTTATACATCGGCAGGTGCGCCTCCATTTAACTCAAATGTGAATTAAGAAGCTAATAAAGCCACGGCATCATCCTTTGGGCTTTCCTAACTTGTTTAAGCATTGTAGTTGGTAAAAGTTAGAAATTGAGTACAGTAATAAAAAAACATTACCTTTTATTTATTTTTTCTACTGTGAATTAATTTCTATAACTACTCCCCAACCATGCACAACTTTGGGTTGGTCTATCACCTAAAACCCCGATAAAGTACACTGAAGATTGTGGTTTCTATTGGTAGAAATGAACAAAATCAAGGCACAGGAAGCCTTCACAACGTGGCAGCCCTACCCTCCGACATGCTCTTGAGGATGTGCAGAAAGCACATGAGCAGCTTTCCGATCTCGTCCCGGTCCAGCTTGTCACAGCGCAGCACGGCGCTGCCCACTGCCGACACACACTGGCTCTGATGCGCAGGAAAGAGGGGGGGGGGGGGGAAATGCTGGGGTTAGTCGGAAAAAACGGAATCAAAAGGGCATCTGCAGAGATCATGCACGTCACTCAATCAGAACAAAAACAAAGAAAGAGGACGAAAGTGTCGGACGGAGGCAGAGAGGTTCACTCGGTGCTGCCGCGACATCACCTGCAGCAGCAGGGAGTGGAAAATAGACGTGAGGGATGAACCTTTGGAAAGATTCTGGATATTCTGACATATTGCAGACATCTGCAAAGCGTTTTCTTTTGGATGCCAGGACAAACACTTCAAACAAGAGCTGGTGGTGGAGGGCCAACCAAAACCCAGACTGAGTACTTGTCTACGTGCGTTTTCCCCGCGGCTTCCATCCGCTCCGGAGTCAGCAGCCGCGCTCTGATCCTCGCCGTCTCTGTCCGGCGGCGGGTCGGGCGGAGGCACGCTGAGCAGAGAGAAGTCCATGGTGACCCGCTTCGTGGCCCGGTTCAGGGGCGGAGCCCGCTCCTCTGGGTCCGGGAGGAGCGTGGGCACATTGACCGAGTGCCTCCTGGTAAATTTCTCCCTTTGCTGGAGTTGGGAGGCCACAGAGCGGCTGTGGGACCTCTTTGAGGAGGGAGCGGCAGTGATGTAAAAATCAAAACAGGACGTGTGGATGACTTAAACATAAAACCCGATAGCCAGCCCCACACCGCAGAACATAATGAACACTTTTATGCAAAACTTGTATGTAATAACTGTAGTTATTATGCAGTCGGTACATAACCTTGTGGTGCAAAATTCTGATATGGGGGAAAAAAACAGAGATGGCTGTGAAAATAGTGTTAAAAGTGTCTTTTCAGAACCACCTTTTCCTGCTAGTCTTTTAGGACAAATCCCTACTAGCTGTCTTAATCTAAAGACTGACAGCTTTGCTCATTCTTCTTCTTCAAAAAAAAAAAAAAGCTCAAATTCAGTCAGATTAGATACCTCAGTTCTCAAGTATTGCTACGCATCCCTTTTGAGATTTAGATCAGGACTTTGACTAGGCCATCCCAACACATAATTCTGCACTAATCTAAGTCGCTGGAGTGGAGCCTATTTACTAATTAGGTCCTTTATGAAAAGTAGTTTGGGGAATCAGAGTAAAAAAAGGGGGGGGGGGCACAACTTCATTTACACATGGGAGCAACTAAACAGGCTTTTCAAATCCCAAACATGTACTTGAATAACGCACAAAAACAGAGTCGAAGCTCAACGCACCTTCTCCAAAGAGTTGGTCTTGTCACTGCTCTTGTCCAGGAGGCTGTTTGCAGAGTCGGTGGAGACCAGAGAGCCTCTGAAGTCCTCGTGGTGAACTGAGCTCACGTTAGGAGTGGAGCTGTGAGGTGAGGCTGGTGACGGAGGACAGGATGAGCTCTCAGCGACATTACGGCCAAAGAGTCGGACGTTTGAAGCAAGGCGGCAAGGAGTCACCTGTCCCAGAGATGACTCCGAACACATCTTTGTGGAGAGCGTTTTCTATGCAGCTTCCGGGCTTCTGAGGAGTCACCGTGGAGTTTGGAACCAGCGAGTCCTCCCTCACGTTCTGAGACAAAAAAGCAACCGAGTGAGTGCTTCGCCCTGGAAGCCGTGACCGTCTTTGCCAAGCTGACCCGACCCATAATGGTTTTGGAGAGACTTCACATCTGCTGGCGACTATGAGAGGGACAACAGAAAGGACGAAGCGCAATTTGGATTCCCACCATTAGGTGGCAGGCTTACATTGTGGTTGCCGTAGGGAGCGGAGTCCTTGATGTCCAGTCTGTAGACGTTCTCCTGAAGAAGGCCGAACAGAGGGAGGTAGAGCGTGGCGAGTCTGGCTTGGTGACTCTGAAATGAAATCAAAAAGAGTTGTTTGGGAGTTAGAAAGTGCGGAATCGCAGCGAAATAAAAGCACAGTTTCATGAAACACTTTATCACCCCAACAGCATCTCTGTACTGATACTGTCATTTGTAACAAAATTCAACAGCCATGTCTTTCATGCATTGCTGAAATCACGTCACCATCTTTGTTACTAGAGATAAAAGCAGAAGTCATGAATGATTTCTTGGTTTAATCCAGAGCTTTTTACTTTAAAGCAGAATTAAAGATCGCCATAAAGGAAATCCTTTGCCAATTCAGACGGCAATCTTAACAGATGGTCTTAATTTCTTAATTTCGTTGCTCGGTTCCTTAAACAGACGCATTTTTACTAACTGGCCCCTTTGTGACCGTTTGGATCTGTGGATGTCGAGAGAACCGCAACACTCACTTTGGCAGCGTACCGGTCGTCAAACGTGTGTTTGATCATGAGTCCCTTGAGCACCTGGATGGCGATCTGACGGATGTCTCTGTGCTCTTGAAGCGCCCCGCCCACTTCCCGCAGCAGCAAGCCCACCAGGAAGTGGTTCCGGCAGAAGTCGTCGTTCAGCGAGTAGTCCAGCTGGAGATCTGCAGCGACCACAGATCAGCAGACGTGAAGTTTACTCGATGATGGAACCAAGTGGAATTTGTAAAAGTAAATAAATAAAAAGGTGGCCTGTAGATGGGCTCACCTTGAAACCTCTGGATTCTGCCTTTTCCAAACGGCATTGGCAGGTTCAGAGGCACATAGTGCTCGTGGTTGCAAACCACCCGTAGGAACTCGAACTTCAACTCAAACAGAGTCTGGGAGGAACATGAGACCAGCAACGTTTTAGGGAATTGCGCTTTTAAAGCTTTTAATCTTAATGATCTTTCACAAAACACATAAAAGACGGCACCTTTGGGTCTCCAGGAACAAAGCAGTTCATGTAATTATTGATTTGCTTGAACACGAAGCCTCTGTCCATTAGGGTGAAGCAGCGCTGGATGCAAAAGCGGACAGTCAGTCACACAGATCTTAATAATTTCCTCTAGTTGTTAAAAATGAACGTAAGGGTAATGGAGCAGGGCCAACCTTGATAAAAACCGCCAGGCTGTGGTTGGCATTGCGAGACGCATCGAGGTTGTCCTTGTATTTCTGGGTAATGTGCGGCATCAACATGTTGACCAGAGTTTCCACGGCGTGGTAGAAGGAAGCGGAAAAACGCTGGTTCCTCGAGAGCTGGGAACAGGAATCAAAAAAAAAAAAAAAAAGAAAAGGTGGAAAGGAGTTAGGCTCGTAAGGGATTCCCTCAGGAAGAGAAGAAAAACGAGAAAAAGACCTACCTTGACCTTACCACTCTCTATGAGATAATAAGCCATCGATTTTACCAACGCCTCAAAGAAGTACCACGAGTGCTGCAACCGGAAACAACATGAATAAATAAATTAGAAATAAATACCATTCGTGAATGCACAAAGACAAACGCAGGACCTGAAACCAAAAGTTGTAGAGCTAGGTCTTCGTCTGCTGTTAGAGGCCACTAGTGCAACTAAATCATTAAGAACTGGCACAACTATTTTGTTTCTTGGTAGATAAGAGGACAAAATCTGGTAAGCTCTTGTTAAAAAGCAAGAATGGAAATTAAGTGGCGACGGTTCAATATGGCATGGCCAAAGATGTCCGTTCTCAAATGTTTTTTTGCTGCGCTCCACCGGCCCAACAAAATGGGTTAAAAATGTAACTTTTAGCATTTTCTGTTTTAATGCATTACAGCTGTCACTCTAAAGATTGCCCAGAATCCCTTTTAAAACTTATAACATATATATGGGCTAATTTATAATATATAACAATGGTTTCTAACAATGATAATGTTCTAACATTGCCACACTTTAACTACCGTATATAATATCAACAACAATATAAAAGGCTTTTCACCTGACTGAGTTTATTAATGGTATTCATCATACTGCTGACTGCAGGTACACATCAAACAGCAGGGGGTGCTGTTGTCACACTTAGAATGATTTAGAAGGCCTGTATTTCCTGGACGAAATAAGGCAATAACTAAATGACCTGTTATGGCTGATGGTAAAAAAGGTTACTGATCTTAAAAGGCATAGAAAATGTTCAGACTTGTTTTAAGAGATTGCAAAAAAGATGTTCTCGGTTTGCTCACTGACTGTCGTAAAAACTTTTGCTCAGCTTGTTGGACTTGCAAGCTAACTTCTGTTGGCGTTCTATAACCATATTTTGGCCATGCTGAAATAAAAACAATTCCACAGCATGATACTGCCGCCACCGTGTTAAACCATTGTTTAAACTGTTCAAGGTTGAGCAGTGTGTTGAATGCAACACATGTATAATAATGCATGTAGGTTTAATCAATAAAATTTGATCTCATGTCAACACAGCAAACAGTTCAAAGAGTATGTATGTGTTTGCAAAGCATTGCTCCTTCCCGTACCAGACAATCTGTAACTTAGTCCAGTGTCCGATTGGAGTTTTATAATGTAACCTTTTCCTCAGCAAGAGTCTCTTCTATATAGTTGGTGAATTCCTTTCACTTTCTTTTAGATGTTGCAAAGTAATGGTTTTGCATGGTTTAAATTTTTAGATCTGCAAGGGCTTTAATCCATCCTTTGCAACCTGCACGGCAGAATAAGAAACCCCGTTGGGGTTTACCTTCAGCAGCTTGTTGCTAGTTAGGAAGTCCGTGGATGGCTTGAGGATGGCTGTCATCGCCCTTGCAAGCTCCTCGTGAACCGTTCTCAGACTGATGGAGGAGCACGGCTCTGGCTTAAACACAAACTGAGAGTGGAATGAGGAGTGAGAATATCGCGAGTGCGTTTTAATTGTTACAGGAGCCAACGCAATACCATCGTCAGCGGCAAAATGACGAAACGTCACCTTGATGAAAGATCTCAGGTAATGCTCGAGTCCCTCCTCGTGGCACTGCGCCACTACGTGAACCATCACCCTGAAGGAGAATAGATGTACAGTTTTAAAAGCAAGGGGTGAAAATGACAAAGAAGGGAGCAACTTGTATTAATTGGCCTTGCCTGGTAACGTTGACGGCCACGTCCTCGTGCGTTGCCCTGGTGAGGACGCAGAAGAGCTGGTTGAGGATGGTGGGCAGAAAGTTGACCATCACGTGACCTTCCATTGCATGAAGACTCTAAAAAGGATGGAAATGAAAAGTTAAATATTATATACTGTTTTTGGACAAAATGTTTTTTTATGGGTTCTCATTGGGGCATTTAAAGTAGACGGAGCTCTGAGTACCTTAAGGTATTTAATCAGCTCTCCCTCTGAAGCTTGTTCTGACATGTCCATGCTTTGACAGTGTTGGAAGAAGTTGTGCAGATGCTGATCCTGGTGAAAACATGGTAGTAAATAATTCATTAGGATTTGCATTTTAAGACTTAATTCAGTTGTGCTTTATCTATCTAGAAAGCCCCGCATTTAATCAGCAGATAAGCATCGTCGGATTAAGCGTAAAGGTGGGCGTATTTACCTGAGTGTAGACTGTAGATACAAGATGGGTCGAGACTGTGAACAGCGCTTTGCCTCCATCGACCCATTTAATCTCGGAGCCGGACTGCTGCAGTGATAAATGGGTGTGAGTTACTGTGCTGCACACTGATCAATGAGAATGAAACCAAGGAAGGCGGTGTGCCCCAGATGGAACAACTCAGTATAAAAAATTTGTTTTCATTCAGGAAATGATCCCTGTTCCTTAAATGTCAAATTAACTGGAGCACTGTGAATCCAAAGCATGAATCTACATAAACTGCTGGCAAGCTCATTTCAGTTGGAAGGCTATTTATTGTTTTTGCAAGATATTTTTTGCCAAATAATTTTAAACTGGACTACATTAACTTCTGTGTGAACAGAGTGGTGGGAGACAGAAGGTCTCTGGCAAAGATATCCTCCCTGTTGGACAGTGTCTCCCACCCCACGCATGAGGCTGTTGCGAGGAACAACATCCTCCCAGAAGCTGTTGCGCTTTATAACAATGACTGCAACCAACACACTTGATGAGTTTGTTTTTTATCTGCTGTTATTTATTTATTTATTTATGCACAGAGTTTTTAATTCTTGTTCAGAGTGTGTTGGTGTCATGCAGAAATATACATACCCGTTTTACACATTTCTTAAAATCACCCTTCACAGTGGCACACCTGTTTAATTTCCTAAGCATGCTGATTTTAATAACTGTACAGGTGTTTCTATACATTCAGTGTTGCAAGGACCCATCTGTAATTTCTTCTTTCTTCAGATAAATGTCGTACTAACACTGAAAGACACATTCTGCTATAAATAAGGTGCTTTTTGTGTACATTCACCATCTCCCACCAGCAGATGGTGCTAATACTACAGTTTTATGGCTGATAACTCCTAAAACACAAGCTCATGTTGTCAAAAACCTTGACAGCATGAACTTATGAATCCAATTAAACCATAAGGCTCTGAGTTGAATGTTAAGATGATCCATTAGATAAGCAATCCCCAAGAGACATTTTGCTAGCTGCAAACAATCAATAAACCTCACAGAATCTCCTACGATTTTAAGCCAAAATGACTCTGAAATAAACATTTCATAAGCGATTAAACTAAGGAGAGATAATTTCTGGAGTCTCAAAAAATGAGACAGCTATAAGCGAATAAGGTTTTGCTGCTAGCTAACTAAAATAACGGTCAAGATATCCAAGAAGACTGTTACAATATCTCAGACAGTGTAACGGATAACTGGTTGAAATGTATTTCCCATAATGGAAACACTGGATTTGCAGTATGTAGAACGACTAGGTACTAAACAGGTAGAATTATTTATTTTTGTTTCATTCAGTGTCATCAACATAACTGCAAAATATAAACCTTTTTTATAAATGTACAGTGGTTTTGATTTTCTTCTATTATTGAATATATATATATATATATATATATATATATATATATATATATATATATATATATATATAAATAAATGTGTGTGTGTCTGTGTGTATACAGTTTTTTGACAAATAAATACATTCCTCCGTCAATCTATCAATTCAAAATATCAACTTTTAATAACCTGTTGGGTTTCTTTGCACATATTAACTTTATGGCTCTTTAACAATTGTACATATATTTGTAGTTGGTTTTTTTTAGCAAAGGTTGGTGGAGATGTTTCTTTTTTGTGGTGGAAGTATGACTCAGACTTTATTTTTCGTTTTGTTTTTTACAGAAAAGAGAAAATAAAAAAAATACAGGAAATTGCAACAAAATTGTATTGATCAATGTTGATTTTCTTTGTTTTTATTTCCGAGGTGGGGAAAACTTAAAGGGAGGCTATAATTGTAACAGTCCTCAGACTATACCTGCAGATTAAACTGAATATGCTAATGAGTCAGATGCAGATTTGAAGGCGATGCTTAAGCATTATTTACCTAAAGCAGCCTATTCACCACTGACACATAAGGGATAGGCTAAACAAGATAGGGGTTTTGCAATAAGACAATTTAGCTGAGATTAGAAAATGTCTCTAATTAAATTTACAATAGAGCAGAGCTGCATCAAAGACTCCAGGCGCCTGTTTTATATATTATATTTTAAAGCTAAACAGATTTCAAAGCCGTGTGGTTTAGAAGGGCCAGCAGGACCTGCAAAGTGTCCCAATCCAATTTCAGCTAACAAGATTTCTATCTTTTAACCTTGAAACCAATTTTATACATGGCGGAGCTACTTAGAGAAACTACAACTGTTTTTTTTTTTTGTTCATATTAAAGGCCTGAATACAATGTAATAGTCTCAAATTTCTTTAAATCTCAATCGTGAAACATCTTTTTATACGCAACCCTAACATAACCTTTCGCATTCCAATTTAATGTCTAATTTCTTCTGATAACATCTCAATGCTCTTACCTTGCTGACCCCATCCTGGGAGCTGAGATACCCGCAAGGCAGATTCGCAGCCACAGGAAGCTGCTGTTCATTCATGATGACTCTGCCCCCATCCCTCAGCAGCGGCAGCCAAGCCGATCCCACTGAAGACAGAAAAAGATGCAGTCATCCGGTGCACCAGCCTTATATTATGCATTATATGCCTCTGATTTGCACAGGAATGAACAAATATAACAGATGCCCAAGGATGTTTCGAAGCCTACCAGGAGTCTCTACTACATCCTTTTTCTTGCTGTTGTTGTCACAGCTGACATGGTAGAAGCTGAAGAGTAGGTGATGTTTGTCATGCAGCTGAGTTGGCAGCTCTATTTTTATCTGTAGGCAACATTATAGAGATTCATAACTGCTCTAATTAAGGATGGCTGAAGAAAATGCAAAGAGGATTTTAGCTAATGATTCAACAGCCTTTGAATAAGGAACGACACAAGCAGAAATACCTCGTCATAGAACTCAGGGTTCTGCTGGTGGTGAAGAACGGCTGCGTACGCCTGTTTGGTGAACAGAGGTCCTCCGGGACGCCCGTAGATGCACTGCAGCAATTCAAAACAAAGATGGCGATAGAGGCAGAAGATAAATAAGTGAATAAGTAGATGGACCATTAGTCATTCCTTCACCTTTTCATATCCTCTTTCACCTGCTACCTACTCTCACTACAAAGCACAATATCATCTGTGAACGTTATAATCCACTGGGGATTGTCCTGTTTGTAGCACCATCTACCCCCCCCCCCCCCCATCAACTCGGATTAGCCTCTTTCCTGTTAAAGAATAGCATCCCTACAGTATGATGCTGCCACTACCATGTTTCAACAGGGAGAAATGTATTCAGGATTCAGTGTTAGGTTATTCTTCACATTTGATGTTTTGCACATGATATTGGTTCATGTTAGTTTATCACGTACGATTTCAATAGACTTGGCATTAAAGTTTGTTGTTGCAGAATGACAAAACATGAAAAGTGCTGTAACTGAGTTTGATATTTGCAAAGGAGACTTTCAACAGTATATATTTAAAAACACTATTGAGAAGTTAAGGTAAATTAACTATTTTTGTCTTTTTGACTACTTTTTACTCAGTACACAACGCAAGCATCATTAACATGAAGCGATTTGAGTAGGTAGGTTTTTTTTTTTTTAAGCCTTTGATACTCAAACAGCTATAATGAAAACAGCAAACTGTTTTACTGGATGTAAATGTACCTTTAGTGGGCGGGCTTCATCCTCATCTGAATCCTTGAATTCAACACAAACAGCAATATTCCTCGCCTGGGAAAAAAAAAAAAAGAGATAAAAACACAGATATATAAATTGAAACCAGAGATAATGTTATTTTGTGTATGTTCAAACAAACAGAAAGAAGAATAACACCCAAGGTAGATTTCTGAGACTTTTCTTTTTAAATACAAGAAGACTTTCAATCAGGTGACTAAAGACTTGCTTAGTTGTTTGTCGCACAATCAGCGGGCCTATTTTACAAAAAAAAAAAAAAAAAATGTACCTCTTAATGTATCTCTGGCGACATGACTGCTAGAGATAGGCACCTGCCTAGTGCAGTTACTCTGCACTGATAACTGGGTAAAGACAATGGATAGACGATCTTTTAATGTACTAAAAAGGGGCATATCATTTAAAACCCACTTTTTTTAGCCCTAACATTTTTTTGTGAACTGGGAGTTTCTAGGAGTGCAGAAAACCTTAAATTGGTCTGTCTAGAAGCTGCATAGATATCTTTATATTATGTTTGGTTCATGTTTTTACAGCCGTTTAGTTTTCTCTGTTCTCTATTGTGTGTGTTTTTTTAACAATTACGTCACAATTTCGTGAATCCGGCATTTTTATTTTTTTCAGTGCAATTTTGTAGTCCAAGCTCAAGGATACTGAAATTATAAGTAGATAAAAGAAAACGTGTGGTAGATGGGTGTATGAACCCACATAATTCATAAACAATCCCCCAGCATACTATAAAAACAGCCCAACGGGGTGGAGTGCACCCCTCTAGTTCGGTGATCTGGAGGGGTGTGGGGCGGGGGGGGGGGGGGGGGGTGGGTAGGAGGTTAGACGCACTTCAGGACAGGGGCAAAAGAGTGGCTGTGGAACAACAATGATGAGAAATTCAAACCAACGCATTGCAGTTCCACTTTATATAAATCACAACTGAATGATTTAAATGTGGAAAAGGTAGCATTAAAAAGCATATGTCCACTTTGATCAAAAGCTGCTGCTTGGGATGAGCATAATTCTCTACAGTGAGCCTAAATGAGCTTGAGGCTGTTGCCAGTAGTCTACTAGGCTAAACAGGGGCACAAACCGATGATTATAAGAGAATCCCTGACTGATAATATAACTGCTTTCCAAACAGGATAGCTTATATGCTTAAAAACTATGAATAGTGTTGCACATAAGATACGACTATGAAGAAAACAGAAAAGCTAACAGAATTCATGGATCTTATTGGGATTTTATGAGATAAACCAATATAAATTAGTGTATAAACATAAAGTGGAAGGAAAATGTTAGATGCCTCAAAGTTCTTTTTATTTTATTTTTACAAATAAAATTCTCTCAGTCATTCACATGTGCTCAGCTCCTCCTGAGTCAATAATTGTGCCCATTTGTCAATGCAAAATAACTCAGACTTTGTCAGTTTGAATAGGGAGAAGCTGTGAATATTATTTTGCAAGTATTGCCACAGATTTTAAATATGATTTAGGGCTGGACTTTGACTAGGCCATCCAACCACATGAAGATTCTTGGAACTAAACATTCCACAATAGCTTGCGCTGAACGTTTAGTTTTCTTTCCAGAAAAGGCCGCCACCACAGTTTTTCACAGTGGGGGATGATGAGTTTAGGGTAATTAACAGATTTAGTTTTTTCTTTACATGATTATTGTGTCCCCTACATGGCTCTAGTGTTATCATGAACTTTTTGACTTCTTTGCAACTGTTTTGAGAAATAGAGTAAAGAGAGCTGTGAATACAAATGGACAACCCATTTCCCAGGTGTTGCTGTAGAAATATTGAAAAACATGAATTACTTTCCCTCCACTGTAGCATTATCCATAACTTTGTGTTAGCCTATGATATAAAACGCTATTAAAACACATTGGTGCCTTTGGTTATGATGGCATGCTACAGTAATGTGCCATTATTAATGTTTCTGCACATACCTTTGCAAAAGACTTTTGTCCATCATACTTGAGGTGTTTGGGGTAGACGTAGAGGTGGTTTTTATATATAGTGAATGGTTGGGCACACTTAGCAATGCAGGGCACAAACTCCTCCACCTCCAGAAGAGCACTGGCTGGACCGTTCTGCTCAAAGTTTTTCACAGGGATGTACGAGGACGTGACACAGTCTGAAAGCAGCAAGGAAGACCACTTAGAGAGTACAGGATCAAAGTCTGGTCATTTAAATAGATGGTTAGAAGAGGTTTTTGAAAACATAAGGAGGGTTTACTGGGTACATCCGGTGCCACGTTATCAATAGTAACATCTAAGTTCCCCAAGAGCACAGGAAGTTTGGCCATTTTTTCAGGCCTGTAGGGAAAACAGAGGAAGAAACAAAATATCTTTTACAAATTTATCAAAGCTAGTTTGGTGGACAGAAGGGGGGGGAAAAGTGACAACACCAACAACAGAAATAACCCCAATCAACATACTTTCTGAAGTCGGTGAGGAGTTTGAACATGTCCTCGTCTGACAGCTTGCTGCTGTCCTGTCTGTAAAGAGCTGAGAAGCGAGCGTTTTTCTCCAGAGTTCCTGATGCATCCTTGAACACAGGCCTGCAGAGACATGAACATGAACTTGACTTTGCAGGATAGGATAGATTTAACACGCATTTTACAGAATATATACAATATTTGCAAATAGTACATGTGCTCCAAATAAACAGTGATCCGGTTTCTGGCAGTAAAAGTGCAAAGTTTTAAGTGTAGCTTGGGTTTTTACTGTTTATGTTCTAAACTCTGCTTTTGGTTGCTTTGGGTGAAATGATAGTGTAATTGGTTAAAATAGGGTGCAGAGAAACTTTTAGGAAACAGCACTTTTTATTAAAAAGGTGTTGGTGAGATATCGGATGTCACAAGAATTCCTGCGATTGGTCTAACATTTGACTCCATTAGTTTAAAAGTACAAAACAGCTCTCATATCGCCCAAAAGTTTTCTTCGGACTTACTGATCATTAGTGGTTAAGGGTGAAGGGTGAAAATGCAACACAGCAAAAGCTTTTGTCAAACAAAGAAGTGCCCAAACAAGTCAACCAGAACTGATCACCCTGTGGACTAATGTCTCCAAACAGTATTTTCGTATTCCTCGCTCATCTAGAATGTGGGTTTCAGTTTTCCGTATTTTCTCTCAGTGCACTCTTCTTGCTGTGAATGCAAAGTGAAGGACCTCCGCACATCAAAATCAGAAGCAAAAGAGATCACCACCACCACCTCTGCCTTGTTTAAAAAAAGCCGCTGTAGGCCAACCAAAGCAATGCTGTCCAGATGTGGCTACATGCCGAAGGTCAAGAAGGAGGTTGCCTCTCTGTGAGGGTACAGCTGAGATCAACGGATACTACAGGAGAGATGACGGGCCCAGCCAGCACGCTCCCCTTTTGTCCTGAGTGAATCTGAAGTGAATGTGGGTGGATTCTCTGTGAGTCAAGGAACTTCTCCAATTCCCCACCTTTTTCCTGCTCACAAACTATCATCATTACCCTTAGGGCCCAAAATTTATAATCCCACCCTCAATGTTATTTTCCTCTTGACGTAGTTGATAACTTTTAAGGTCTTTGAGCAGCTAATTTCTAACAGAAAAGAGCCCATTCCGATCTCTCCCTCTCTCGACAAATAGCATACAGCTTAGTAGTACATTTTGTCTCGCTTAATCATTATGTACATCTTGATTTCAGTAGTTTCTGTCTTCAATAGCAAGCAGACGTTGATATTATTAGATGCGATCTCTCTCTCTTCAATCTTTTGTAGACCAACTCTTGGTCTTGTCCATAAATGCCTTACAGTGTCTCAATCATAAGCCAACTTCACACCTTGCAGCCCAGGCAAATGGCATCCTGTACTGTCCCAGTCTGCTGCAAGCTGTCTTGGCGTTCTTCAACACCTTTTGAGCAACCTAAACAAGAACACATTATTCAATGTCATAGTCTACTCATGGAAGAAGGAAGACATCGCTGCTTATGTGCTCACTTTGGTGGAGTCGGAACTCTTCACGTAAGGTTCGGTGCAGTGGGTGATCCCCCCTTGGAGGACCTTCTCTATTCTGGCGACCAGGAAGATCTCTGGGTGAGGGCAAGTTACCGAGAAGACTCCCTGTGTGGGATAGCGAGGAGCCAGTCCAAGGTCTTCTGGAGGACCATCACCAATGATTTCCAAATTGGACCCGCTACCATGGCCGCATGTCATTTGGCGGACCAAGGGGTGGTTGAGATCCACATGGAAGTCGGCTGAGATCTTTCTACTGTTCTGGACATCGAAGAGGGACAGGACCACATAGAAGGGTTCAACCTTTGGGGGGGAAAAAACCATAGAAAGGAGACGATATAAAATGTTTGCTTTTTGTGATGGAAGCTAGATTGATAAAGAGCAACCCGCAAGCCGTGACAGGTTCAGTATAAAAAAAAAAACGGCAACAGATATATATTTTCCAAATGCACTTCCAAGTTTTCGTCAGATCCAAATGGATCTGCTTGTTTATTCTTTCCACAACGCATTCCCATTACACAAAGCCATTTGTTTAGAGTTGTGCAGTCTTCTGCTAATAGCTGAGCTTTCCCAGCTAAGTAGCTTGCATCAAAAGGAGTTCTCCTTTCACTGATACAAGAAGATTGAAAATGACGTCAAGAAAACCACTTTTAGTGCTAATGCTTCATGTGAAGCCCTGGCTGGGAGTCAGGATACTGAGCCGGCAATATCAGCTTTTAAAATCAATCCAAATGGAGGATCTGAATGATTTAAAGCTCTCTGGCATTTGCATAAGGACATTTCTCTGGATTATCCTGACCTTAGACTCTAATTTCTGTTCAAAAACACATGCATCTAAAAAAAAAAAAAACCTCAATCCTACGTTAGTCGTTGGCCCCTCTTCGTTTTCTGTGACACAACCCTGCAGGTTGAACGAGAGGTTGTGACAGCTGACCAGGACTCTCTTTCCAAACTTCTCTTCAAACGGACGCACCTCTGGTTCGATGCCAGAAAAGTCCAGTTTCTGTGACAAACAGTAGTCGTCATTAAAAAGTCATGTCACAATGAACATATATGACTGTGGAGCTTACTCAGAAATTCCTCACCTGGGTGTCTGGATCCAGAGTAAACAGCTTAAGGCGAGCTTCACTTCTCATTTTGGATTCAATGTCTCTGGCAGTCTGGTAGAAATCAAATAATTATAACATATTTTAAGAAATTGATGTGCACAGATTCTTGGAGTACATATTAGATACCTGTGTTTTGATACAGAATAAAAGCAATATAGTTATAATGATCCTAATGTGAATTTGTATCCAGACCTCATGAGTCTATACTCATACATTGGGTGAGAGGAAGGGGGGGGACCCTGGATGGGTCACCAGGCGACACAGACACACAGGACAAACAAGCAAGTATGCACACATTCACTCCCAAGGGAACTTTAGAGTCACCAATTAACTTAAGACTGATGTTTGTGGACTTTTTGGGGAAAGCCTGAGTACCCAGAGAAAACCTATATGTACTAGAAGAGCATACAATATCCATACAGAAAGATCCCAGGCCAGGATTTGAAACCAGGACCTTTGTGCTGCAAGGCAACATTTCAAACAAAAGTTCCACAGTGCAGAAATAAGATGAAACTCTCCTTTTTCACCTTTTTTTCCCCTTTTTTTTTCAAATAGAAATCAGAAAAGTGTGGCACGCTTTGGATATAGTCACCTCTATCTCTATCTTAAGTATTTTCACATGAATTTATTTACCTCCACCCATATTCCATTAAAGGTAAAGTTGGCAATTTTGCAGGAAGTTTCCCCAAGTCCCTTTTTGAAAAATTGTGCAAGTGCAAGACCGTCATACTTGCTCTTCCGCTCCTCAGGGGGACTGCATGAAAAAAAAAAAAATCTCCTAAATCCACTCTGGTCTTATTTCATTCTACTTAGGCCTTCCTCTTCCCATAAACTTGAACGCGGTTTGCTTCTTGCGACTCTCAGCCACGTTCAAAGCGTAAGGTGTGGAAGCGAAACTACAATAAACCGCTAACACCGTTAGCTAACCACTAAGCTAACCGGATACAAAAACACTAGAACTGCGCATGCGCTGCCAGCAAGCGGAAACTAACAAGGAACGTGCACGCACACTGGCGTTACGGGGGGCATTAGAATGATTGGCGTGTGGGACAACCAATAGAAAAGGTGATATCCCCGGAAATTGAGGGACAGAGGTTGTTTCTGAACAGGATTATCAACTACAGCTTTAAGTCTGACCAGCTTTCCTTTGCTCTGCTGCAGTATCCACTAAGCGTGATGCTGCCGCCACCATGTGGGGTTTCATGTGGGGAAATTGTTTGTTTTCTGCCACAAATAGCATTTTCCCGACAGCTGGAGATAGGCGCCAGCACCCCTCGCGACAAAGGATAGATGTGTTAGAAAACGGATGGGTGGATGGATAGCATTTTCCCAGTAGGTCAAAAGGTTTAGACTTCTTTATAATGGATCACAGTACCTTCGAGCACTTGGTGTGTTATCTAAATGGCTTTTGGCAATTTTTTCTTGCCATTCCACAATAAAGGGCCCGTTTCTGAAGTACGCAACAAATAATTTTCCTGTTGATAGATTCTCCCACCTGAGCTGTGGATCCCTGTAGCTCCTCCAGAGTTAATATGAATGTCTTGGCTCCTGCTTTCATTAAATTAAATTGCACATACAATGACTCTACGTAGTAAGTGGGTCAGTTCTGAAGGCAGGTAGTTCCACTGGTTTTTATTAAGGGGTATTATTACTAAAAATTAATGTCACATTTTCCAGATTTTTATGTGAATTTTTTTTTAACAACTATGTATTAATTTATGTCCATTTCTAAATCATTCCCTATGTTGTCTTGGCCTGCCACATAACATCCAAACAAAATACATTGTTGTTGGTTATAAATTGGACAAAATGAACACATTTTCTACAGTTGAGGTATGAATACTTTTGTAAGGTGTCCTTCTTGGGGCCTTGACTGCAATTTGCAACAACAACAACAAAATTTTTCGAACAAAAAAAAAAGTTTAAATTGCAGATATGGTCTTAAAGTGTTGGTTTTCCAACTGCCACGTTCCGCTGCTGCAGTCTCACTGAGCATAAGTATTCCACACAGAGAATAAAACTCACTTATCCAGATGTGAGCAGAGTTACCACCAAGCGGAAAATGTGGTTGGAGGAATCACAGACATTTGACTAATTGGCTCGAAGCTCCACTTACGAATAAGGAGATCTTTGGCACATAAAGGACTCCCAAATATAACCCATTCAATTTACTGCCTGGCATAAAGGAAGATGCATGTTGGAAAATTAGACCGGTTACCTGAAAGTTGTCTGGAAAGCTTCCTGAGGAAATCTCTGCTTTTCCATGGTCCTCATCTGTTAGAGAGATCAACATGAGCTTTGTTAGCTGTGGCTGTTGGAAGAGAAAAATAATGAAGTGTTGTGCTTTGCCTTTCTGGGAACACCAAAAAACAGACTTGGAAAAAAGAAAAACATAGGTTAGGAAGTTGCTTGTCCTGCGTACATGACTTTCAAAGGGGAACATCTTAAGCAGAATTATTCCTTGGGGAATTGTTTTCATCACATGTGCAAAAAGCTTTAAAAGACCCAGAAGTAATAGTGAGCAAATGAAGCAGAAACATTGTGAATCATGTAAAAAAAAAATAAAAAAATTAAGCAGATTAGGAAAATACCATCGTTCAAGTCTCCGTTTCTTTTCTCTTGCATGGCCTGTTCGAAGCTGCTGTGGAGAATCTTGTTCAGGGTGCCGATCCACTCCTCCATTTCTGCTTCGCTGTCAGCAGCCAGCAGGAACGTGCTCTTATCCTGCATCTTCAGCTCAAAGGCGAATCGACGCACTTTGCTATTCTGAAACAACACGCGGGATTGTAAACTTTACTGACTCAAACTTTTACTTTCAAGACCTCCTCCTGCAAATCTTAAAGCGACTTTACCAGAACAACGCCCATGCACGAGTCAAGGAAGATGGTCCCTTTGGGTTCCTTGGAGGTGTTTTCATCTTTATAGAAGTTGAGGTTGTAGGATCCATCACCCAGCTGAGCCAGATGGAAGTATCTCCTCTTGAAGGACTGGGGGATTAAAATAGAGAGTGTTAACAACCCCCGTTTTCTTTATCAGGACTGTTCTAAAAATAAAAAGAGGAAACAGGGCATGGGAAAGCTCCATGGGTGAAGTAAAAACGTCAAGGGTTACCCATAGCAAGGTCTAATCTGATTTTCATACGTGCAAGGAGAAGAAAGAAATACTTTACTTCAAAGAGCAAAAACACATCCATGCACAAAGTGTTTTTGAGTTTCTAACCCATGTTTATGAAACTACACTGTTTTAGTAATTAGAATCCCCCCAGGACCACATCAACGACTCATCCAGGAGGTCACAAGGAACCCGCAACATCTAAAACACCTCAGGTTCACTTGCCTTGGTTAAGGTCAGAGTTCATGAGAAAGAGACCAGACAAAGATGACATAAATGGGCGAGACTGAAGGCCAAAACCACTGCTGGCCAAATAGAACACAGAGGTCCATCTCACTTTCGGCAAAACAACAACAACAAAAAACAGCAAGTTTTCCCATGAATACCAATGATTTTGTTTTATATAGTACCTAACCACAACTGAGCCCAGTCAAACCAAGCTTCTTTTGCTCAGCATTGCTCTAAAAGGAGCCCAACAACAACACAAAACCTTGGACATCTATCTTTTCTAAGGCTTAGTCCACATGTAGCTGGATATCTGGGGAAAAAGATACATTTTTATGCGGTTATGCCTTTCATCCACACGTAAATGCCGTTTTATATCACTAAAAATGAATGATTCCGAAAACTCTGGCCCAAGTGGAGATTTCTAAAAACTCTGTGTACATGAAAATAGAGATTTTAAGGGTCTGGCACATCACGGCACTGACATCACACATGCAGCCATAGAGGTGCTGATTTCAAAGTTGGTGTTGTGATTGTTTACAATGTGTATCTGATTCAATTCAATTCAATTTTATTTATATACCGCCAATTCATGAAACATGTCATCTCAAGGCACTTTACAAAGTCAAATTCAATCAGATTATACAGATTGGGTCAGATTATACAGATTGGTAAAACTTTCCTATATAAGGGAACCCAGTTGATTGCATCAAAGTCCCGACAAGCAGCATTCACTCCTGGAGAAGCGTAGAGCCACAGGGAGAGTCGTCTGCATTGTTCATGGCTTTGCAGCAATCCCTCATACTGAGCAAGCATGAAGCGACAGTGGGAAGAAAAACTTCCCATTAACGGGAAGGAAAACCTCCATCAGAACCAGACTCAGTATGAACGGTCATCTGCCTCGACCGACTGGGGGTTACAGAAGACAGAGCAGAGACACAACAAGAGAAACAAAAAAGCACAGAAGCACACATTCATCCAGTAATCTGTTCTACATTAGATGGTAATAGCGGATGATCTGACCAAGATATTTTACTTTATTACCAGAGGCCAAGTCAATGCTATCCAGATTAAGTGATTGATTAAGATTTTATTAAAGGTTTATTTTTTGAGGAAGTAATTTATTGGATTCATCAGGATTTATGGATAAATATAGCTGAGTATCATCAGTATAACAGTAGAAATTTATCCCATGCTGTCTGATAATTTTGCCAATCGGAAGCATATATATAGTAAAGAGAATTGGTTCAAGGACTGAACCCTGTGGTACTCCACAAGTGACCCTAGAGTTTGAAGAAGATTTATTATTAACATGAGCAAACTGTAATTTGTCCGATAGATAAGATTTATACCAGTTTAATGCTTTCCCCTTAATCCCTACAGTATGTTCAAGTCTTTGTAGGAGAATATTGTAATCAACTGTATCAAATGCAGACCTGAGATCTAACAGGACAAGTATAGACACAAGTCCATTATCTGAGGCCATGAGAATATCATTAGTGACCTTCACCAGAGCTGTTTCAGTGCTATGATGAGCTCTGAAGCCTGACTGAAACTCCTCAAATAGGTCATTACTTTGTAAATGTTCACATAGTTGATTAGCAACTACTTTCTCAAGAATTTTAGATAAAGAAAAGAAGATTAGATATAGGTCTGTAATTTACTAACTCATCTTGATCAAGAGATGGTTTCTTAAGTAAAGGTTTAATAACAGCTACTTTAAAAGCCTGTGGTACATAACTATTTACTAAGGATAGATTAATCATGTCTAAAATAGGGCCACTGATCAAAAGGAATATCTCCTTAAACAACTTGGTTGGGATTGAGTCTAACATACAGGTAGAAGGTTTAGGTGAAGCTAAAATTTTAGATAGTTCCGAAAGTTCTACTGCTTCTAACATGCCACATGGACAGTCGTCTGCATTGTCCATGGCTTTGCAGCAAGCCCTCATAATAAGCATGCATGAAGCGACAGGTGAGAGGAAAACTCCCCTTTAATGGGAAGGAAAAACCTCCAGCAGAACCAGGCTCAGTTTGAACGGTAATCTGCCTCGACCGACTGGGGGTTAGAGAAGAAATAGCAGAGACACAATAAGAGAGACAAAAAAGCACAAAAGCACACATTGATCCAGGAATCTGTTCTACATTAGATGGTAATAGTGGGTGATCTGTCTTCCCTGGATGATGACACAGCTAACAGAACGCCAGACCAGGTGTACCTACTATAAAAGAAAAAAAATGACAGAGAACAAAAAGGTAAAAGATAAAATAAGAATCAAGCAATGTAAATTGGAGAGCAGTAGAAGAACTCAGCAGAATAAGTAAAATAGACCCTGTTGTCCTCCAGCAGCCTAAGCCTATAGCAGCATAACTATAGAGATAACTCAGGATAACCTAAGCCACTCTAACTATAAGCTTTGTCAAAAAGGAAAGTTTGAAGATTAGTCTTAAAAGTAGACAGGGTGTCTGCCTCACAGACCAAAACTGGGAGTTGGTTCCACAGGAGAGGAGCCTGGTAGCTAAAAGATCTGCCTCCCATTCTACTTTTAGAGACTCTAGGAACCACCAGCAGACCTGCAGTCTGAGAGCAAAGTGCTCTGTTAGGAACATACGGGGTAATCAGAGCTCTGATATATGATGGAGCTTGATTATTAAGAGCTTTATACGTGAGAAGGAGAATTTTAAATTATATTCTTGATTTAACAGGAAGCCAGTGAAGGGAAGCTAAAATTGGAGAAATATGATCCCTTTTGTGGAGGGATCATCAGAACTCTTGCGGCAGCATTTTGGATCAGCAGAAGGCTTTGAACTGCATTTTGTGGACTTCCTAATAGTAAAGAATTACAATAGTCCAAGACTGAAGTAACAAATACGTGGACTAAAAACAATGTGGGGGAGATATTGTTTTTTATAAATACCTGGCTACGTGTGTACAAGGCTTCAGACAGCTGAGTGCCAATTTCCCTACTTTATTTATAAAACATCTTTAGCTGAAATAAACCCTCTGTGTGTTATTGTCATGACTAAACGAAACAGTTGATTTTGATTCTAAACAAACTACCAACACTCACCTCTGTTCCCTTGCTCTCTGTGTGTGTCAAAATGATGTTAAGAATGAATAAATGCCTTAGATAACATTAATATATTAGTTTCTGCAATGTAATATTTGTTTTTTGTATAAAAAAGCAATTATACAGATTATGTTATACGCTTTTTAATTTTCATGTAAACACTATGTTAAGAGGAACCCGGCCATGATGAACACCACAATTCCTTCAGTGTTTGAGTTGAGTTTCATGAGCTTTTACTGGCCAAAGTTAAGAGGTTTAGTCAAGGGTCTCAGACATTTTTATTTAATGGTAAAATTCCCTGTAGAATACCCACCCTCATGGTCACACTAATTGCGCTGTTCATGTTGCCTTTGTAGAGCCAGCCATGCTTAGACACTCCTCCCTTTTGAGATCCAAGAGAGGCAGCATCCTGGAGGAGATGGAAAGAAACACTATCAGATCTAAGATGAGACTTATATATGCTTAATAAATATAATTATCAAAACTCAATCAACTAAAACAAATTGTCTCAAGCAAATGTTGGATTAAGACAAGTATAATACTACTCTCTACATATTAGGGCCCTCAAAAGAAGAAGTGGATCAACAGGATTTCCTGCTGGGACAGCAGAGAGGTTTGGAAATATTAATCTTACCTCGTCTTTTTCCACGTCTTCGTCCACTTCAAACACGTGGGCAGCAAGTTTCTCAGGTCGCAACACCTTACTGAAAAAGAAAGGTCACATTCATTTAGACATTCCCCATATAGTTCAGCTTCAGCTTCAATTTATTTGCAAGCACACATTTCTCTGGGTGACTGCTGAGAAAATCCACCAGCAGGTTAAATGAGGATTTCAGTCATCATACAACATTCTTACTATTTCAGAGCTGATCAATAATGCAAAGATCCACAGCAGTCTGACAAAACAGTCATCTATCAGTCTAGAAAGGGGTTAGAAAGCCTTTTCTAAGGATTTCAGTAAACCCCAGTGAGAGCCACTATCCACAAAAGGAGAAAACATGGAACAGTGGAGCACCTTCCCTGGAGTCATGACCTGCCAAAATGACTCCAAGAGCCCGTCAACGACTCCTCCAGGAGCTCACAAAAAAAAAAGAACAATGACAAAATTATGAAGCATTTACACATATGCCCTTCTTTGTAAAGTCTACCACATAAAATTCCCACAAAGTACTCTGGAAAGTATTTACACAACTTGTACTTCTCTACATTTTGTCATGTTACAGCCACAAATTCCAAAGGGCTGTACAGAAAGTGCGTTGTGCAACCCAAAAAGCCCACAAACAGTACTAGTAAGTTTTAGTAATTATTCTACCTTCCAGGGAAATCGCAGCTGTTTAAAAGTTCAGGTCAAACACACCGATTTCCCCCATTGACCTCTACAGCACACAGCTGTCTCTGAGGAACTGCCTCCCTAAACACTGTCCAAACCAAGGCCAGGGTTTGTCTTTTGGCCTTCGATGATTTAAACATGGCACAATGTTTGCGACGTTAATTCCTGCAGTCAAGGAAAGCAGCTTGGCCAAGGACACGCGGTGCATTGTGGAATTTTCCTTTTGTTTTAATAATATTCATCAACACTGCACCCAAAATAGTTCTTCGTATCTGGGTGTAAAAAAAAACAAAAAAAACACAGGAAGTCCTCTATTGTTATTGTAGTATCTTCATGGCAGGTATTCTTCTTTCTAGAGCTCTGTCTATATCTGGCTCGAGACCGGCAAACAAAGGTCACTAAGCACCATAAGATTTACCAAATTCCTGAGTGGGAACATTAGCCAAGGAGTACATGTATTTATAGATCCTACAGTTCAATTAGTGACAATTACAAGACAGAGAAAGACATTTAAAATAGAACTGGCAGTGGCTAAGGCATAGAAACATTTCAAGTCTGGAGATAAACAACAAAGCCTAATGCAATTTGCAAAGTGCAACTAAAACTATCCGTTCAATCTGACTTTCCTGAAATTTGTGCACACCCTATAATAACCAGCCTGCTGCAAGGACTTCTGCTTCCTACTTTCTGTCTGTATATTTAAGGCTTCAAGAAAGCTGAGGAGCCACTTAGCTGCACATTAGCTCGGTGCCTCTCAGTCAAAGGCTAGCAGCCTTGGTTAGCACATCTGAATTACACACACTCACTGCGGAAGCTGGCGAAAGTCTCCAGAATACTCTTCGTACTTGTAGTTGACCACATGCCAGTCAGACTTGTACGTTTTAATGCACTGCAGAGAGAGACAGAGAGAGAGGGACAAAGTGAGATGCTGAAAGATGAAAATAAATCAAGTTAAGCTGAAGTGGCTTCAAATGTGGCAAATAAATTATGGCTTAATAATATACATTCAATTAAAAATAATGTGTTTAGTAAAATGGAGTTAAAAGGTGAAAACATCTGTTCTAACTTGTATAGGAAGACCCACAATCTTAGCAAAATACGGCAGGGGAATCATGGCCCCTCAGATACTTAAAGACCACATATACAGAGATAATAACAAAGATTTATGTGTGTGTGAAGTTCTGCTTTTGTATCTGAAACCACGCAGCTAGCTAGCATTCATATTTAACAAGTGGCCTAGTCAGAATTCTGACTTAAATCTGATTAAAAAGCTGTGGCTCATGCTCAGAAGCCCTTTGGTGAGGTTGAATTTGGACAAACACGTAAAAATGTCTCTACAGACATTTAAAAACGTCACTGTCAGAATTGTAAATTGTAAAAAAGGCAACGCAATTAGGTTGTAATTTTATTGAGTCAATGCTTTCTCAGATAGTGACTGCTTGGTTTAGGTAGCTTTTTCTCCCGCTTACATGAAATCTAACATGAAAACTGCATTCTGTGTTTACTCAAGTTATCATTGTCCGATATTAAAATTAAATTAACAAAAAAGGTCAACTTTTGTGCAAATGTAAGGGAGCAAATACTTTTTTTAGGAACAACTACAAGTAGTATTCCTTATCTCACTGTGTGTTCTTCAAATCTGTGAATTCCTAAACACACACACACACACACACACACACACACACACGATGTCCAAGATGATAGGTCACCAAAAGCAGGGAAAAATGTTCAGGGAAAAAAACATCCATCTGTATAAGTAACCACAGCTGTTCCAGATGGAGTTATGATGTAATGCTTTGCTACGGCAACGGGGGGACTATCATGTACTGTGCTCTATATTCCATCCGAACTATCTCGAGGACATTTCTCTGAAACAACATTGGGTCAAGTACCAGTAAAGTGTGGACCCCATCTCCGGACACTCCACTACACGTTTACTGTCAGGAAATTTGAAGTGGATGAACACAAATAAAAGTTCACATAAAGGCCAACAGGGAGTCTTCAAATGGGCACCAGATGTGTATTCTCTCTTCTCAAAGTCAAACGGATGATCAGTATTTGCATTTCCCAATAATCATCTCTGAAAGTGAACTAGTTTTACCTGCACAAGAAAATCTCATAAATAGTTTGATGTCAAAGGAAGAGTACCAGAATCCGTCAGGTCTGAAGGGTATGAATCCAGGTACTCTAACTAGACAGAAGCAAAGCAAACTGTATTGGGCTAAAAGTAGATCAAACCTGGCAGCATATCAATCCAAAGAACATGGTGGGGCTTCAGTTAAAGCCTAGCCTTTGGCAAGCATGGAGGGATTGAAAATGGTCATAGCAGGCTAGCATCCATCTATGTATTGGTTTTACCTCTTGGACAAACAGTGAGGAAGCTTCTTTCTCAGCAGTCTCTGGCACAGTGGAGAGCAGAGTCCGTCCCTGGCGCCGCAGGGTGGAGATCTGAGGGAAGAGGATAGAAAGCAGGCATGAAAAAAACAACACATCCATTCTGTTGAGTGTGTCAATTTTAAGCAGTATGGTAAATTAAATTTTACAACACCTCGAGATTACATGAAAGTGTACTGATCAGTACTGTTTTTCAGCCCCAACAAAACATGGCTAGGGATGGTAATGTTAATGGTTTTTAAATGTCGCAACAATAACCCAATAATAACATTGACTATGTGTCATGTCCTGCTGTGCAATGCAGACACGGTGTGTGCACTAAAAGCGATTCACTCACCTGAGCATGCTGAATGCTTGAATTAGCTCTGCCATACGACACCCCTGACTACTTTCTGAATAATTCAGCTAATAGGTATTTGACCATTGTGGCCCTTCACAGACCACTACCCTTCCATTCAAACATGGTTAGTTGATCCATAAATATAGAGAGGTAGTAAAACAATACAGGGACACCAAAAACAACACTCCCATCTCGACGCACTAAAACCTTGAATTACCAACCTTTCACTTCAATTTAAAGCCTCTACGTAACAATGCACAGGGGGGCACAAACTTCAAGTCAAAAGTTCACCAGAGTCTGAAAAGGTAATTAGCTGATGCGGTTAAAGCCACAGATAAAGCTTTGTATACACCTTTTACAAAGATATGAGAGATTCCAATGTCAAATGAAAATATTAAATTACTATTTTAATTAAGATTTCTCCTGTAGATTTTATTTATTTATTTGAATGCATTCTTAAATTAGTTGTTTAATAAAAGCATTTCTAGAGGTATATGTTATACACTAGGGATTTTGTGTGTTTTATAGCCTAATTATACTGACCTATTAACCCAACACTAGCCAATTTAGCAAATAGGACAAAATAAGATGGTCTTAAACGGTAAGGATTAAGTGTTGACTCTAGACTCGATTATTTACCCTCTTATTCTTGTCAGACAGTGAGGTATGAGTGCCTCAGGCTGTGAAGGCTATTGAGCTGGAAGGTCTGCAAAATTACTACATGCTGCCTGCCACTACCTTTGCTAAAGATGAATGTTCTGGTTTTCTACTCAACCCACAAAAAACAAATAGGAAGCAGTGACACAATGACCTCGTTTGTGAGAAATCTCTTTTTCAAACCTTGTGAATTTACAAGGATTTTCAAGTTCTGCCATAGTTTGCTGTACATACTTTTACTTTGACCATCATAAATATCAGTGGTTCATTTTGCAAAGTTTACATCATATTCTTTTTGCCTTTTTTCTTCTTCAACTCTAAATACTGTGTGTCTACTGAATATCTTCTTCAGGCAGCTCCTTTTAGGAAGTCCCACAGCAAATCATATACCCCAATCTCGCCCTATACCTAGTATCTCCTCTGTCACACCAGCCCTCTGATATATGCCTCCAACCACTCCACCTGACTGCACCATCTCCTTAACCTCACTTGTGCATCTTCTGGTGTAAGTATTGTCCATGGATACTTAGATTTGTCCATCTTAACAACCTCTACTCCACTCTTTTGTATTTTGTCTTTCTTTGACTAACTTTCAAGCTTCTTCTATCCAGAGCATACCATCACCATTCCAGCGTCTGTCCACCTGCTCCTTACTCTAATTATAGATCACAGTGTCATCAGCAAACATCATAATCCATGGGGCGTCTAGCCAGACCTCTGTCAACCTGTCCATCCACAGTGCAAGCAAGAAGGAGCTAATAGCTAATCCCAATACACATATACTTTGTGTTTATACACGTATATCTATAAAGAACTAGCATCCAGTTATTATGATGCAGAGAAAGAAGAAGGTGAAAGAAGAAGGCTGGGCAATATGCCTTAAAAATAAAATATCTGATTTTAATATACCAAATCCAATTAATCGATTGTTTTCATTTCACAAAAATAAATTAAAACAAATTATTTTAAGAACTTGCTTTCATCTGGGAGTTGATCTGAATTCAAAAGTGCAGCTAAATACAAGCTGTGAAACATGCTTGTAAAACAAGATGGCAGGCCCTGCCATGTAAACATTCAAAATACAGGTGCTGGTCATATAATTAGAATATATATATATATATTTTTTTGTAATTCCATTCAAAAAGTGAAACTTATACATTATATGCATTCATTACATACAGAATTATATATTTCAACTGTTTATTTCTTTTAATTTTGATAATTATAACAAAAAAAATGTAATACTGTGATCCAATATTGAAGACACCTGGTGCCCCACTCTAAACAGATAATTAATTCAAAAGACCTGCAAAGGCCTTTAAATACCCTCTCATTGTAGCCCTGTAGGCTACACAATCATAGGTGTCACTGTTCTTGATCAGCCAGCAAACTGGCCTGACCTTAACCCTATAGAAAAAAATCTATGGAGTATTGTAGGATGTGATACGCCAGACCTAACAATGCAAAAGAGTTGAAGGCCACTATCAGAGCAACCTGGGCTCTCATAACACCTGAGCAGCGCCACAGACAGATCACCTCCATGCCATGCTGCATTGCTGCAGTAATCCAGGGAAAAGGAGCCCAGACTAAGTATTGAGTGCTGTACATGCTCATACTTTTCAGTGTGCCAACATTTCTGGAAATCCTTTTTTTGTATTGATCTTTAGCGCTATTCTAATTTTCTGAGATAAATTTGGAGTTTTCATTAGTTGTCAGTTCTAATCATCAAAATTAAAAGAAATAAACACTTGAAAATATATCAGCTTTGTGTAATGAATGAATGTAATATACAAGTTTCCCATTTTGAATGGAATTACAAATTTCATGATATTCTAATTTTATGACCAGAACCTGTATAACAAATTGTTTGCTGTTAGTGGTAATACACAATGAGCAAAGAACAACCTTCACTTAACTTGTGCAACTTCAAACTAAAAAAAGTAAATTAATAAATTAAAGTGCCTCGTATTATGATTAAAAAATGTTTTCTCTTTAGAATATTTTGACAATATATTTTCCTAAACATATATTCAGCATTGCATGCTGTTCTCTTCATGGAAGCCTAATGAGAGCAATGGCTAAATAATATCCAGATTTTCTAAAAACGTAATCTTAAAAACTTGTACATTTGAATTAATCCATACAATTGATTTATTGCCCAGCCCTAGAAGTTGGTAAACCAAGTAGTATTTTCATTCCACTTCCCATGTATGCCCTGCTTTGTGTTGGTCTATCACATACAAATCCATTAAAAATAGACTGAAGTTTGTAGTTGCAATGTGACAAAATGTGAAAAAAGTGGTATGAGGAGCATACATTTGTTTACTGAGGACTATATCAAGGAAAAGCAAATACATAACTGCACAATTAAGCTCTTTCCACTGATCACATCTCTTCACTCTTTGAGTTTGAGGCAGTATATATATATATTTGTACAGAAAACTGTGGGTATAGCCTTTTGAGTTCAGCATGTCCACGCTAATACAAGACACTGATGTGTGGAAATCTGTGTTTCCAAACAACTTCAAATTCAAATCTTGTAAATTCAAAACAGAGGGGAGAGCACCGATGAGTCAGAGCTTTGGGACTCCGAAACCAATATGAAACTCTGCTTAAAGAGCTGATCCATTCGGTCTGGAGATCTTTCTGTCACCGTTCCAACAACAACAACAAGGTATTAAGCTAGCTCTACATCCAAGTTAATCACTCAAATGAATCAGGATCATCTGAATGTAAACATCACATCAATCCAAATGTGCGTAGCTTATTTTTTACTTACTACAGGTATTTGGTTTCATACTTTTTTCAGTGTTGAATGAGAGGAGGAAATAAAACAAACATTTCAGACTTTTTGTCTTCCCATAACTGTACCAAAACATACCGCACCGTGACTTAAGCCGGGACTTTGGTGTGCTGTTACGCCCCTACTCTTTAAATCAACGTTTATCAGTCGTTGAGTGTTTATGTGCAGCACTTGTGCTTGCCACACCCATATGTCTGGCTGTCTCTTTTGCTTTCCCTCTCTCAGCACAGTGATGTGAAACATGTGGTGGGTTGGTTGGATAGATAGACAGACTGGGTCAAACCGCATACACATGGGCGCGCACACAGATTCTTGTCAGTGACTAAAGAAGAATGTACTGCAGACAGCCTTTTAATGAAAACCACCAATCATCGGATTGCGCAATAAGGCTGGAGGTTCCTTTCCAAACAATGCGCTTGGATTCAGTGTATTCTAACCAAAATACAAATTCGATCTTATTTTCTTTTAAAGTAACCTAATCTTGTTCCATTATTTTTTTTCTGTAAATTATAGCAACAGCATATAAAAACGGGAATATTTATCTGATGAGTTATTGGAGACCAAACTAGATTGTGGACTATGGTTGAACTGCCTCTGTAAAGTACGCTGAGATTATGCTTGCTGAACGTAAATGAAAGTAAAAGTGACTGGAATAAAATGATCATGTTTGATCAGCTAAATTAAGCTACCTAGTCTGGGGTTTTTATCCATCCTGTTCCACGTACTTCAGCTTTTCCACGGCTGAGTGTTGTTAAAAGATCCATTCGAGAATTCCCTACATGCATCTCCCGACTGATAATATCCTGTTCCAGGGGCATCCTGAAGCGTCAGCCTCAATGGACATCTGTTTGGATAGGAGTTTCTTCCAAATTGGATATGTGCCAAAAACAACAAGAACAGAAAAAAAAAAACTTCCTAATGCAAGTGACCAGGAGGCATTACTACTAAATTACCCACAAAGCTTCAGTTGTACGTTTCATGTAGAACACTAGCTTTTCTGCAGGCCCTATCATTTCTATTCTTGTGGCCATCAATCCATTCATCTCTTCTCTTTTTTCTTCACCGTACTTTAAAAGAACACATCTCCCTGCTCAGCAACTCTCTCCGGGGGATTTTCGGGGATTACAAGGTCTATAAACTTCGTCCATTAGGTTCTGGATCTGTATAGGTGATTCTTCTGCTAAAAAAAAAAAAAAACTCCTCTGAATGAAACTGATTCCAGACGCTTTTAAGAACCTTTATGAACCAACGTCACACAGGAATATCTCCATAAAAGTAAGCTAATTTGTGCAGCCCAAGGCATTTGAGCCATGAGGTTAGAAGAGCTTGCTAATAAAGCCAGGGTGACCACAATTTGATTCTGCCCAGTCTCAGCTTGCAGAAACGGCCAGTCCACCAACAAGTGGAAGGAGTTTTTGGAGTGTGAACTAAAGGGCAGTGATAAGCGGACTTACTCCAGAACTGGCTCTTGAAAGTCCAAGAATTGGAAGTGAAAATGCAAAAGCAGAATTGTAAATGGGACATTAAAAGATACCAAAGATTGAAGTTAGTTAAAATTGCAGAGTCAGACCCTTGTATGAACAGCAACATATTTCGGAGCAGACAGGTCAACTACTTCATATTCATAAACAGGCAGGATCATTGAGTGGAATAAAATAACTTCCCTATGCATCGGTCGAGGCAGATGACCGTTCATACTGAGCCCGGTTCTGCTGGAGGTTTTTCCTTCCCGTTAATGGGTGGTTTTTCTTCCCACTGTCGCTTCATGCTTGCTCAGTATGAGGGATTGCAGCAAAGCCATGTACAATGCAGACGGCTCTCCCTGTGGCTCTATGGTTCCCCAGGAGTGAATGCTGCTTGTCGGGACTTTGATGGAACCAACTGGTTTCCTTATATAGGAAATTTTTGACCAATCTGTATAATATGATTGATTTTGACTTTGTAAAGTGCCTCGAGATGACATGTTTCATGAATTGGCGCTATATAAATAAAATTTAATTGAATTGAATCTGATTGCCTAATAATTCTGTGAATTTGGATTTGATTGGAACAGACTAAAAATGTTCTAATAATAGCACACGGAGGTGATTTGAATTAATTAATAAGCCATCAGCATGTCCGGAACAACCCTTGCTTACCTGGAAGTCATCCGTAGGGAACTGCAGCATGTCACGCAGAACATCGCTTATGATCTGGGTCTTCCGCTGGAGGACCACATTCTCATAGTCCAGAGGCTCTATAATCTTTGGTTTTACCTGCAAGAACAAAACACTGCATCAGGCCAGTCTTTTTCAACTTTTGCTCGACTTATCATAAAAGGAACTGTGCCTGTTCAGTGACTGTAAAGCAACAACAGGACCGTTTCATATGTTCTGGACTCACTCACAATGGGAAATGTGTGGTATTCACAGCGTGCGGACAACAAGTTGCTATTGTCCTTTCACTGACAGCGCCAGACGCAGGAACCGGCACAGAGATGGCAATGAAAACGGGCTACGAGAGGAGGAGATGTTGGATGACGGAAGGGATGAGGGAGCAAGCGAGAGATTGTGCGAGGATTTGTACCAGTCACAGTGTCACGTTCAGTATCTGAGCTAAGTAAGCGGCGGCTCTGGCTCGTGGAATCATTTTCCCCAGAAGTACACATCACCTCTTGATACCAGTGCGCTAAACAGACAGTACTACACTAAATGACCGCTTTATTTGTTGCACCTTGCTCGTACCCAACAGGGGATCCCCTTTTAGTCTTCTGAACTGCTTTCATTCTTTGTGCATTGATGCAGCCATTAACATTCCTCAGAGATTTTGGTCCATGTTGAAATCACAGAATAACACACAGCTGTGGATAATTTGTCTGTAGCCTATCTACGACCCAAATGTCCTCAAGAGTCCGCCACTGAATCCGAATCTTGCGATATCATCTGAGTGTGCTGAATTCACCATCTATCTCAGAAGATGGATGCACTGTGGTCATAAAGTAGACTGTATACACCGTAAATAAAAGCACTCATTTCACATTATATCCTTGAAGCAGAAAGAACAGCCTAAGCATTTATGTTTGACAGAAAGCAAGATAGCAGAGCTCAGTTCCTGACGTTATACTCCCTGGACACTGCAGACCTCAGCTGTTGCATTCCACAGAAAAACCCCTGAGATTGTCTCCCTTAAGGAAGAAAAAAAAAAAAAAAAAAAAAAAGCTTCAAAACTGGGATTTAAGGAGTTAGGCCTCCAAAAATGTGTCGGTGTTTGCATATTGACATTTCAGCACAAAAAAAACGTATACAAGTAACATAGATTAGGTCTTAAGGTTAAACAACAGATATACAGTTCTCTGTAAAGTTAGATTAGGTATAATTTTATGTTGGTGAAAAAAAATATATATTTGTACAGAGATGAGAGTGGTAAGCAATGCACATTATTGTTTCATCGATTGTGGCTTTGAATACTGGTAATGTGGGTAATCATCCAGGGCGGCATGACACTGGGGTGGCACACAGGGAAAAAAAGTTATCCATTAGTTGTGCCCTGAATAAGTTTTCTATCACTCTATTGCAAGTCTACTCACTGATCCCCGTCCAGTGTTGTGCACACCGTAAGAACTAGGCTTCAAAACCTGATCAGTTAACAGCAGTGAATTTATTATAGGATTTGCACATTTAATATGAATCAGTTTAAAATACATAGATAATATTTGATCCTTTCATGACTGCTAAAAATGAATAACATCCCTGATTAAGTTCAAAGTAAGGCGAGTTGTTTAGAATGCCACATATCTTTTTCTTTTTTTTTTCTTTTTTACTTTTTTCTCTTAATTTTCAGCTAAAGTATTCAGCTTACGGCATTCCCACTGTTTTCAAAAGAAATGCAATTTTTTCTTGTAAGCAGTAGTAGTGGCAGTAGTAATACATTTTAAATACTGTATAAAAGTTTTGTTGAAAGTCAATGGATTATATATCTAAAACTGCTAAATAAATCACTTAAGCTAGGCCACCTATAGTCCACAGGTTGTCAGGTGAGCGTAAAACATTTATTTTTACAAATTCCTAATAGACTTTTTTTCAAGATTTATAGTTAAAATTAATAAAATAAGAGGAGGAAAAGAATTACATTGACAGTTACCTGTGTCTTTTAAAATCTAGTTTTACTGTGCTAAAATTAGCATGCTGCTAACAGATGTAAATTAGCACTGAACACAAACCGGCAATGGCTGCTACTAATGTAAAAGTTACTAGTTTTCCACAAAGTGGAAATGTAAAGCTAACTAAAATGTGTTTAAAGCACCTGTCAGGCTCTTAATCTAACCAATCGGACCTATGTAAGGGTTGGTAGGCTGGTAAAGGTGCCAGGTTGTGGGAAAAGCCAGAGCCATTATTGAAAACCCAAACCCAAAGATCAGGTAAAGTCATTATTAGTCCAACATTTGAAATGTGCATAAGTGCAGTATATATGGTGTCTTATTTTTACAATGTGACCCTCATGCCAAGGAATATTTTGACATCTAAAAAATGTGCAGCTTTGTTTTTGCTGGTGATCAGTGAATAGGGAAGTGTTGAAGGAGCATTAGTCCCTTAATGAGGTTTACCTTACTAAATCCTTGAAACATACAACAGCTATGCAACAGCATGTGGGGGTTAAAGATTTTAGTTTATAAAGCCACAACAAAAGCTAAACAACAGCTTTTATGAACAAGTCAATTGATTTAAGACTGCTGGTGAATACTACTGGAGTTGAGGGGGGGTCACTTTGGGGACGATATTTTCTCAAAATCAAAAGCAAAGAATTTATTTTCAACATTTTGCCTGGGTAGAAAGGAACAATAAAGCGGTGCATTAAGTAAAGTTACAGCGGGTACCCCACTTACTGAGGCTATTAGTCCTCGACGCAGCCGTCTGGTGTTCAGTTTCTGACTTTGTGACCTTTTCTGTGAGATAACTGAGAATACAGACCACCAGCTCCCCAAAACCCATTTTGGTCCACGGGAGTTTTCTGAATTTCGATCATTTAGATCGATTCATTCTGAACTGAAAGAATCGATCTAAAAGTAAACATAGTAAAAGTGACAGAACAACACTGCCAACTGTGCAGCCATAGTTAGCACAGCTCATGTCAGATTTATCATACCATGTTGAATAAGCCTAGAGATCCAGAATGATGGATTACGAAATAATGGTAAGTGGACTAAACTTCTACAGCGCTTTTTCAATTACACAGAGTGCTCTAACCAACAAGACCAGCTAAATGCCAACCAAGACGTTTCAAAACAAAGTTCAAATTCAGGAACACCATATAATTTATAGTTATGTTGCTATTAGACATGCAACTTATTCATATTGTTTGGGTTAGCTTCTTGGACTAGATTCAACAATCACATGAAGCCAATTACACGCCTTAAGATGTAGCTTTTGATTTATTGAAGCAATTTTCCCAATGATGCAATACAATGACCCCTTCGATATTTCCCAGCTCTCTGGATGTTAAAGATGGTCCGATAAGCATAAAGTCATAAGCTCAATTTTAGGACTAGACACTGACCATTCAGACAAGCACCTCTGAACTCAGTGGCGTGTCAGGGAGACTTGCCGGTCATCAACTCTACGGCACAGTTGTGTTGTGAGGTAAAAAAAAAATCTATTTGTAACTTTAAAAACAAATGGAGTACAGTTTTAATTATTTTAACAAAATGTTTTCATCTGACTGAGCAAACTTTTGCATTCTAGCACCCAGGAAGGGTTAATGAGCAAAAGAAGCAACAAGTGCTCCGTTTCCCAAAAAAAGATCAGCTCCCTTGAGAGCCATTCACTCAGGCTGCTGCTTCCCATCATCAGGTCGGCACCTTTTAAAAGATATCCAAAGCTGCTTCTGAAGGAATTAAGAAAAAGAAAGAAAAAAAAGAATAGGAACATACTTACCACTGACACCTGTGGCACTCCTTCAACTTCTGTTTCAATCTCAGCCAAACTTTTGTACTGCTGTGGACTCTCTATCACCATCTCCCTTTTCGGGGCTTTGGCTGTTCGACCCTGCATGGCGCTCAGTCCTAACAGCGTGTACCCTATCCCCAGGTGGGAGCTTGCATTTCACAAAGCCGTCTTCCGCCTCCGAAAGTTACAAGAGTTTTGATGACGTCCAGCAAGTTTCCCCTCTTTTTACCCAGTCTGCCTCTCTCTCCCCTGCTCTGTCTCTCCTCCCACCCTCACAGCTGTACAGCTGTAAGATTGTGCGCAGTAGAAGGAGAGGAACGGCACAGCAACCCCTCCCTCATTAAAAACTTGGAAAAAGCCCAGAGATCATGTCATTGTGCTCCAGCCCCACCTGCCTATTTATCTACAGTCATGACAATATAGAAGGACATCCTCTCAGGACATAATAAAAGTCAACCTTAAATGGCAAACTGTACAAGACATATTACAAGGACTATTTATTTAGAAAAGCACAAGTCAAAACAAAGACAATATGTGACGGGGGAAAAACAAATTAAAAAAAGACCAAGGACTCTCCAGCCTTTACTTTGTCACAACATCAAGACAAGACAGTTACAAAAAGGCCAAAAAAGTATGTATATTATTAAACTACTTTAGTCCAAACCACAAGACATCTTGAATAATGTCTTTGGGATAGATAAAGGGAAATTAGATGTTTTACCATAATAACAAGGAAGGCAATCAAAGGAAACTGAATAAAGTATATCACTACAAACCCCTACCACCCGTTAATCACTGTGTTCAACAGCTGACAATTTGGCCATTTTTGGTCCCGAGTCAATAATAAAAAATCAAAATGTGAGCCGACTGATGTGACTCATGAAGGTTGGCCCATATTACAGATCAGCGGATCAAAACGTTGCTCCCAATCACAGCAACAAAACAGTCTCCTGTATTCTTTTTATGCCTGTACTCAACAGAAGTCCAAGTTCCAGGTCAAGCTAAAAGGTTATAAAAAGCTTACAGGTGCAATCAAATGTAATTTATTGTGCCACTAACCCAAAGTATATATATATATATATATATATATATATATATATATATATATATATATATATATATATATATATATATATATATTTTTTTTTTTTTTTTTTTTTTTTTTTTATACACAAAAACAACAGTGTGCCTCAAACAAAATAATACCACGTCCATGGTAAAACATGGTGGTAGTAGCATCATGATCTGAGTGCTTTAAAAAAAAAAAAAAAAAAACACCCAGACACAAAGTGTCAAAGTGGATGACATTATAAGCAGCTCCAAATACCAGTCGAATTTGACCGAAAAGCTCAAGGAGCCGTCTATCCATTTCAAAGTAAGTCCAAGCCTACATAAAAAAAAATATAAACATAATTTGGCTTCATCAAAAGAAAGTTTCGGTTTTACAACGGTCTAGCCACATTTCGATTCAAATAACAATTTACACGATATCTTTAACAGGGCTGTGGACAAAAATACTCTTAGAAGTGGTTTATGTCACATAAACGTGTGTGTTGACACTAAGTACAACAATAAGTACATTTTGTAAGTTTAATGTACTTATTTAAAGTGAAATAGGTGTGTATTCCATTGATAGTGAGGGTCAAGGTTATTTTGTTATTCTGTAGTTCTGAATCCGTTAAGTATTGGAACAAATTCCTCAGAGTTACTGTAGCAAAACATTTATTGCATTTTCTAAACTACTTGAAAGAATGAGATTATCCTTTATGATTTTTGTCCTGTAAGACATAACCTACAATGGTCTCAATAGCCCCAAAATTACTGGGAAGCTTTAGTAATGACATTTCAACTCTGCAGTCCACAGTGTTACTGCTATTTTCCTCTGCTTTGAACTGCTTCTCCGGTATATCTACGGCATCAAGACTCCCACAGCAGGAACACTTCCTTCTTCTCCGGCTCTGAGGTGCAACATACATCCTCTTGTTAAAGTTCAAGAGCTCTGGGAGAGAAATTCCCCGTGTTTCTTGTTACACCTCGGCTCTCTCTGCAGACAGTTGCTTGCTTTTCATCTTCTGGCAGAAAAGGGGCCTCGGTTATCACAGTGTGTGTTTTTTTTTTTAGTTATGGCATTGACAGGATTCAGAACAAGACGCGTTGTGCTGCACACTACTCGTTCGCCACAGTGGTGAACTGAATCCTTCTGACTCAAAGGGAATGATTAATAACTGCTCCGATTGTCTCTGTTGGCAGCAAAGTTAGAAGTTTGTCTGAGTGCAGAAAGCGAGGGAGAGGGGAGATAGGAGGACATGCTAAGGGGTCAGGATGACTTCAAAGGCTGTCGTCCCTCTACTGCAGTTTCAGCACTATCGCCTGCAAGAAAGTTTCACACAAAAAGTGGGCGAGCGTGTGCCTGAGTGTGAGTTTTACTTTCCGCACTGCAGGGTTCTCGGATCATTTGCATAAGTTGTTTCAACAGCACCAGCTTCAAAGGGACAGGCTGAAATGAACCATTCAGAGAAACCAAATCTTAGGAAAGAAACACAGGAGCAGGGATGAAAGCTCTGAAGTATTGGCAGCCATGGGCTGAGGTGCCAAGGAAAACGCCTCAGAAGACAAACAGATATTTATCATCGAATCAACGTGAGCACGGTAAGTTTACAGCATTAGATTTGAGAATGGAATAACACCTAACTTAACTGGGTTCCAGACGCAAGAGAACCAGGTGGATTTGCTAACAGTTGTATTTCTAACAACGCATTCCACGACATCCGCAAAGGCGTATTACGACATTTTGGCTACCACGCCCCTCTGCGAGGCCAAAAGCTTCCGCTTTGTGCACCTAGGAAAATTCCTATGTACGCAGAGAGCCCCGTGTGTAAAAAACATGAAGAACAAGCAAGAGCTCCTTCTGGTGGAGGGTCAGAAATAGAGACACCTTTATGATTCGGCCCATAAAGATCACCGTGATCAACAAATTGTTAACAATCCCTAAAAAGAAATCGCAGTCATTCTTGGAAGAGAGGAAGAGGCTTTAAAATGTTGGAAACAACTCTTCTGAACTTTTACATGTAGCGGGGTGTATGCTAGGTGTAGAAGCACAATGCTGCCCTCTAGAGTCTAGGAGAATAGTGCAACTTCGGGAGGAAAATCTGTACTGAGCATACTCTTGAGTAGAAATAAACACAGAACTGAAGCAATTCTTGTCTGACGTTAACATTTCAAGTAGGGCTGGGCGATATGGATTAAAAAATAAATCTCCGATTTTATCATACCAAATCCGATTAATCGATTTTTTCCTCCTTTTTGTTTCATAAAAAGAAATTAAAGAAATTATTTTAAAACCTTGCTTTTATGTCAAGCATTTCGTCAGGGAGTTGACCTGAATTCAAAGTGCAACTAAAAACAAGCTGTGAAACATGCTTGTAAAACAAGATGGCAGCCGTGCCATTATAAACAATGAAAATATAACAAAACATTTGCTGCTAGTGGTATTACACATTGAACTAAGAACAGGCTTCACTGCACTTGTGAACTTCAAACTAAGTTACAAAAAAGTAAATAACTAAATGAAGTACCTCGTATTATGGTAAAAAAAAGTTTCTACTTAACAATATTTTGACAATACATTTGCCTAAACATATATTCAGCATCACATGCTGTTCTCTTCATGGAAACCCAATGAGTGTATTGGCAAAATAAAATCTAGATTTTCCAAAAATGAAATCTTAAAGAATTGTAAATTTGAATTAATCGATTAAACCGATTTATCGCCCAGCCATAATTTTAAGTAAAATCACCAAAATGGCAGCTAAAGTACAACTACATGGAGAAGACTGTACTTTTTTCCATTTGCTCCACTTTGAGGTAGGTTGTTCACGCTTCAAAATGCCTTTCTCCTGCAGCAGGCATCACTGGGTAGCTCAAAGTTGTTAGTGTGAATACAACTAAAGTTGTTTTATTATCAAAGAGCACCCTTCATAAATCATTGGTAGTATCGGTATTTCTACCCCACTGGGAGTTCTATTCAAGAGAATATCATTCCAGAAATTCTTGGACATTAGGTTGAATGATAGCCTTTCTTTTAGCATATCTATTAAGCATTTAGTAAAATACCAGAGGATAGACCAAGCTTTTAATTTTTAAACATCATCCAGGCAACATTTATATTTCTTCTTTACTACAGTGACGTAATTTATAATTTATATGCATCGTGCTTCTTCTGCCTTGTGCTGCTTAGATTAAGTGTATCCCTGCACTTTAGAGAACGCCTGAACCTGGTTAAGCCTAAGAAGACAACAGCACTGGTTTTGTGTACAAAGCTATGTAGTACAATCTTAACGTCTGCAAACACTAAAATAAACCAAACATGAATCATCAGATGTCCTCTGACTGAATTATATCTGGGTTTAACTTCCATTCACTGGTGAAAGCCATCTGGAGTTTGAAACCGATGTCGAACCGATTCTCTTCGGCCCTTGAGCGCCCAGTCAGCGAACAGCTGCCGAGACAAGTTAGCTGCATGCGCACCGGGAACGGACATCTCCAGAAATGTTGGAGCAAATTTGCAATTAAGTGACATCTTGATATCTGGAATTTTAAGTTTTACACAGTTGCATTGTCCCATTGTAAAAGTGTACTTTGAGGCAGAGAGTGTAATGTATAAAGGTTATTCAGTTTTCTCCGCTCTCCTCTCCCATTGCAGTTTTCGTCTGAACAATCCGCTTCGACCCTGCCCCTCAATAATCCCAGTTTAATCTGAAAGTCCTGCTCCCAGACCAGGACCTTTCACCCACAAAAGTGTGGAACTGGGAAGTTGAAATTTCTTAAGGAAAATTGTGTCAAAATGCTCAAAGGGCTCCTGAAATCCTGGTTAGTAACCGAAAGTCCCTGTAATGGTAAAGGGACTATTCAGAGGCATGCACCCCTCAAGATGCTATTTCTGAGTGCTACCACTTTAAGACTTTAAGGCTATTTAAAATAAAAAGTGTAAAGTTTTGGAATATTTGTTCCTCTGGCTATCCCATTTTTTTGTATTTCTGACCAAGATGACATTGCTATGCTAAAAACATAGATTTGCCGTTTTTCCCACCTAGCGCAGGATTACTAGCCGCTGAAAAACGAGAGATCCATCAAATCAGAGAAAAATAGCTTATTTACTCAACAGCTACAGTTCTTGTGCAGGCTCACTGTCCTCAGAGCAAAAAGTGATACGGGGACAACGTCACAAGCCCTGCACGATAATCAGCCTCTTGTCAAGATGTTGTCCACGCTGAGGTCATCCTCCCTCATTATCAGCAATCTCACACCATCAGACTTCCTAAAGCTTCCACTGGTACCATGTTAGTGACACCACAAGTGTCAGTTTGTCTAAGAATGTGTTCATCGGTGGGAACAAATCATTTCACGGGGCCATCTGTGTAAGAGCTTCACAGAAGAAAAAGATGAGGCTCTTGCAGAGGGAAGAAGGGGTAAGGCACTGAAGGGGGACTGTGTCCATTTGTTTTTACTTAGCTTGAACCAATTAGAACATGTGTGCCCCCCCCACACACACACACACCCTTCCCAAGAGGTGCGCCCAAAGCCCAACGCTTGCACACATAAAGAGGCACAGCTCTAGAAGTCTGCAGAGGCTTGCATAAGGGCGGGCTTGACGTAATGTTTGGGAGTCAACCGTTGCTAGAGGCTCCCTGGAGAGACGGAGCGTCAGAGTGTTGCTTATAGAGCAGAGAAAATCCAACCTGTTGTACACAACACCGCAATAACGATCACATGCCTGAATCCAATCATCTGTCACAAAGCTACGCAAACACCCCAAAATCACTTTCAATTAAAGTAATAAAGAAAGTGTTTAAGACAACATGAGCTAATAGGTAGCGCAAGAAAAAAAACATCTGCAACAAGTTACTATGAGAGACGGGAGTTTCCTTAGTGCTAATGACATCAGACTTCTCACAGGTACTCACATCACTTGCAGAAAGTCCCTGAATTTGAGGTTTCACAAGATGATGTCACGTACAGACATAACGGTTTCTAGATCCCATTATAATAGCAATACAAGGACCAATCCCTTAATTTTTGAATTAGTGAGGATTATGTGGCTGATTTAAGATATTGTGTTTTTGTGACGCTTGGAGCTGCCAACACCTAGTTCTGTTCTTTAAGACTTCTCTTGAAGAGCTATAATATCAAACGATAATAGAAGCGTGGTAAGTCTTCCTAAAAGGAGCTGCCATTAATCAAAACTTGGAAATTTCAACTTTTGAATAAAAAATAGAAGTCATAGATGCAGAAAACCTCTACCAATCCTGCTTTTCTAAGGGGTTTATTTCAGATACAAAACAGGAGACCGACAGTAATGTTTTATCTCTTTTAACATATTATCTGAGGTGGTCGTCATTATAAAAAAAAAAATTCTGTCCCATAACAGTCCTTCTCCTTCTCTTCTTCCCAGGCTTACATCCTCTTGGACTGCGGCGATGACAACATATGCATCCCCGACCTGCAGCTCTCTGCCGGCATGTAAGGCTGATTTAGACATCAATCCTTGTTGAACATAAAGTGCAACCAACAAACAAGTCTATGTATTAAACTGATTGACCTGTACGTAATGCTATGTATGATTATATAAACTCTAAAACTGTCATGGTTGAGTTTTGGTTTGGCTTTGTTTTTCTGTTATTTTCATTTTTTCATCTCTTTTGGGTTAGGTTTGACTTTATTTATTGTTAGTTTTCAGTCATCAGTTATTTTCTGTCATTTTTCACTTCACCTCCTCAGCAGTCAGTCACACCTGTTATCATTTACCAGTCAATTAGCCAGATCCTTGTTCCACCTGTGAAGTGCTCTATTTAAACCTCCCTCTGCCTTCAGTTCAGCACTGGGCCGTCATCATCCCACACCTCTCCATGCCAGTCCCCGGTTTGCCTTGGAAGCTTTGTTTTGCTCCTTTTGTTAAGGTTAGTCCTGTCAGTCACTCTAAAGACTGTTTGTTCTCTGTTTGTTCCTGGAGAGGTTCTGCTCTGTGCCCTGGTGTCTCTCAAGTTCTGCTAACCTGACTAGCCGCCCTGGTGAAGTTCTGCTCTGTGCCCTGGTGTCTCTCAAGTTCTGCTAACCTGACTAGCCGCCCTGGTGAAGCTCAGCTCTGTGCCCTGGTGTCTCTCAAGTTCTGCTAACCTGACTAGCCGCCCTGGTGAAGCTCAGCTCTGTGTCCTGGTGTCTCTCAAGTTCTGCTAACCTGACTAGCCGCCCTGGTGAAGCTCAGCTCTGTGTCCTGGTGTCTCTCAAGTTCTGCTAACCTGACTAGCCGCCCTGGTGAAGCTCAGCTCTGTGCCCTGGTGTCTCTCAAGTTCTGCTAACCTGACTAGCCGCCCTGGTGAAGCTCAGCTCTGTGTCCTGGTGTCTCTCAAGTTCTGCTAACCTGACTAGCCGCCCTGGTGAAGCTCAGCTCTGTGCCCTGGTGTCTCTCAAGTTCTGCTAACCTGACTAGCCGCCCTGGTGAAGCTCAGCTCTGTGCCCTGGTGTCTCTCAAGTTCTGCTAACCTGACTAGCCGCCCTGGTGAAGCTCAGCTCTGTGCCCTGGTGTCTCCAAATGAAATGCTAACCTGAGTGCTATGAGGCCTGCTAGCCGAGCAGCTCCTAGCAAGTGTGGACTCTCTGTCTCCGGGCCGTCAGCTCCTGCCATCACCTTCACTCAGTTTCGGTGCAACCAGCTCCTCATCAGACCTCCACCCATCAACCTTGCAATAAAGACTCTCAAACTTTTAGTCCCGTGTGTGTGTCCTGAAGTTCATCGGTAAACAAAATCCTGACAAAAACAAGTAATAAAATTAGATTATCTCACTGCTGCAACTGTCTTCCCTTCTATGTGGAGGCAAACCTACTTTAAGCATTTTACCAACACCTAATGGACGTGTCTAATTCCCTAATTGTTACATATTTGAAATGAATTACCCTCCATAGATTTCCCCTGTTCATTTGTTTATCGTCCCAGTTAAATGTTTCAGATCATCAAACAACTTTAATATCAGGCAAGGTTTAGGGGACTTTTTGTTTCTGTTTTTTTTACATATTCCCTGGCTTAGTAGGGCAGTTTTTTTTACCATTAATATTTTTTTTCATTATTTGAAGACAGTTTTTCAAAGTTTATTTGCTCTAAAACATGGTGTCAGTGTGACAAAAGGAAAGGGAGAAGAAACCGGAAAGCGGACAAAAGCCTCCATTTAACTGGAATGCTTGCTGCAGAAGAGTTCTTAATTGCCCAGATAAAGTAATCTATCATCGACAAACATGGAGAGCCCTCGTCTTTCTCCTGTTATGTTGGCCTGTAGTTTATAAAATTCTCCCAGTGGGCTTCTGTGCCCAGCTTAGAGCAGCTTGAATTCCTGATCTTCAGTTCAGTGTTGATTGAGCTCCACCAGCCAGTCTGTCTAGTAAGGTAAGAACTCACATGACCAATAACTGGTCCTAATTGTCTCCCATGGGTTTGATGTTCAGTGTTGACACTACCCCCTTCCCCCTCTCCCCTTCAGCTTCCAAGAAATTGACTGTTCCTATATAAGGAGGTACCAGGGTAGCCCATGCTAAACAATAAATAACTGGTGTAAACGGGTAGGAAACTTCTGGACTTGTGACGTCAGGGCATATTTAAACAGAGGCCATTTAGAAATGGAGTGAACAATGCTCAATTGGTAGTAAGTAATTACAGTATCTTTTAAGTCATCACAACATTGGCAGCCTAAACCACTGATGCAAGCCAGGGTGGAGTCACACCTTCATGCTAAGAACAAATTCTGACCAACCATCTGAAGTATAGAACTGAGCTGAAGACTCGTCGGACCAGGAGCTGTATTTTCAAACTGTTAAAGTTCAAAGTTGGTGAGCTTAAGTGAAATCTAATCTTAGTTTTTAGTTTTCTTATTCTTAGCTGAGATTTTCTATACATTTAGAAAAGGTTTTCCATACACAGTGGTGGTAATGAGTGGTTATTTGAGCTACAGTTGTCTTTTTATTATCTCAAACCAGTGAGTCCATTCCGCTCCAACACCGACAGGACATTTTCAAAACAGGTGCTAGCTGGATATTTTTATTTTTCGGATCATTCTTTTTAAACCAGAGTTGTTTTGCCGACAAATGCCAGTTTTTTTTGTACTTATTCTGACCAGCTCATCTGCCGCTAACAATTCAAGGTTACCAAATCTAGCCTTAACTATATATAATAATTTTTCTATATTATTCTCAGTTTACCATATAGAAATGTGGTTTTATTACAACAATAAATACTACGGTTCGTTTAGCAGTATTTGGTAAAAGAATCGGCTTAAATAAGGAGCAGAGCCAAAACAGAGGAAGATTTAAAGAGGTTTATGATTTTCACAAAATAATATACAGCTGAATTGAATTATATGTGAGATTTTACCACTTTATGATGATTATTCATCCTCATAACATATGGAAATTGACAAAACAATAAAAACAAATATTTAATGGATTCAAACGTGCTTGAAATGTAATGAGGAGAAGTTGAATTGCCAATAAAAGGGTGTGTAACATGAGAAGGAAATGGCATAGTGGCTAATTGCTCCACAGCTGGTTAAAACACAACAACTCTGTGGTTAACGTAGGAAGGTTGCTTACCAGAGCGGTGGTGGGAATCCATTGATGAGATCCCCAAAGACTCTGCGTCTCCTCTTCCTCCTCCAGAGCCCCCAGCTCCACTGAACCTTTGACATAAGTACAGTTCCTCTCGAGGATGGAACGCAACCCCTCCAACAGAACCACGCTGGTTGTGCATCCCATGATTAAAAAACGCTCACTTCCACAGTAAACAAGAGCCTCCGCTGTGGATCTCAGTAGGATCAGAAGCCCCAACCATATCCTCCAAACTTTACCTCCGTCATAAGTCTTCTTACAGGTGCACTGAAAGGGTTGCTCTCCCAACAGCTGAAAGAAACTCAGACTTATCCACTTGGAACTAAGCCTCTGTATATCGGAAACCAGAGGAGTGATGCTTGGTGGGTGATCGGCCAGTTGGATCTTCCTGTGTGACGCTCAGCAGGGATGAATGAAGGATGGCGAGTGTCCATTCAGCTCATTCATTCGAAGCAGGGCGTCAGCTTGTTTGACTCTTTTTTTTCCTTCCTCGCTCCTTTGGCTGATGGGGCTGATGCGGACGATCGGGCACTCTCTCCTCCCCCTGTTTGCTTTCTCTCCTCCTTTTCCTAGCCTTGCCATCTCTCACCCAGCCAAGCCACTTACATTTCTTAACTCCTTCGTCTCCCTCCTCCTACTATTGAAAAAGCTTAGTCACTTCACTGACTGCGTGCTTTAAGCGCAGCATAAGCAGACCGCTGCAAACAAAGACGCACACACGAACTAACCCCCCACGTAAATCAGCCGGTCCAGACAATGTTTTACTCTTTCTCTCTGCGTCTTTCCCTCCTTCCTCTTTCTCCCACTGACTGTGGTATTACAAGTGTTGTAGTCATCCTACTGATGTCATCCGAATGCTCTCAAGGGCATGGCAAGGAATAATTTTACTTATTTTGTCTGCGCTGCAGGCTAATGGATAAGACTTAAAATAAACCAATGTGGCATCTTTAAAATGGGCAACGTGTCTAAGGTGAGCGAAACAAGGACAAACTTTTTGCAAATTATCTGAGTTATACAGGGTTCATTTAAATGTGTCATGCCAATATTACACCCTTTTACATAGTTTAAAGTCCCTTTTAGCATAATTCTAAAGTATATAGACAAAATCCCTAAAATTCTATGTAAGGTATTACTGATGTGCTAATGCTCTAAATACAGAACCCAAAATAAAAAAATAAAAACAGTGTAACCCCATAATTCCACATCCTCCGCTCCTGTATGTGTCCATTCCTTTCCAGACCGCCTCTGTGAGTCCGTGAAAAGCAAAGCCTACTACGTCCGCGATTACTACACAGAAATTAATATATAATAAATCAGTCTAGGTTTGACCACTTCATTTAGTTAAAGAAGATTAAATGTAGTCCAGAGTCATGAAAACCTAAATGGCCCATTAGTTTAGCAACTTTAGCTAACTTTAGCTAACTTTAGCGTTACTTGATAGCTGTGATATTGTAACAGAGTGTAAAAATTATACCTATCTTACCAATCACTCACATTTAATTGTGCTCCCTAGAATTCGAGCATCCTTCTGACTCCCTTTGAGTCAGAAGGATTTATGGTACTCACAGTAACATAAAAACTTTAAATGAGGACAGGGTGGGTTTTCAAAGGAAATTTGGTATTTAGTTGATGGACTAGTGTTCTATATCTGTTGAAATGCAAATGAAAACAACTGTTCACGCCAGCTGCAAGGGGCAAATTTAACTTTTTTTAAATTTGACTATTAGCACAAACGTATTGAATAAATCACATAAATACCAGGTGGTCTTTTTCCTGATAATTCCTCAGTTTCCTTATGTCAGTTTGTGATTGTGATCGATAAATGATCAAATATTTGAGGTAATTTTTGTCTCTGATTTACAGACTTCACAACAGCTCAGACAGTTAATTTTGCTTAGAAAATACAACACTGGTGTTGCTCCTGTAAGAGTATCTGGTTATTGTTTGGTTAAAGGGATCTTCCAGAGTGGTGGAAAGGAAAACAGGGGTGGGTAAAAAATATTGATTCATCAATGCATTGCAATAAATTTTTTTTCCCCAATTCAATAAAAATTCATAAATTTGATCGTTTGTAGCACTCTATCAACCTGGGACTGCTTCTATCGAATCCGTTCGGGGAAAAGAGGGACATTTAGCAGAACTCTCCGAGCCGATTGAACAAAGCAACACCTAAGCAGCAGGGGGAACCACAAAAAGTTAAGCTGGTCAAGGCACTTCTTGCTTTTTTTTTCTTAACAAAGCAATAAGCGATATTTCATCACTAGGTGGTGCTGAAGCACACCTAAACAGGATGCATGACCCGCCATGCCTCTCGCTCCAAGCAGCCACCCAGTCCCTCCTTCCCTTCTCACGTGTCGCCTTCTTTGCACATGTTTGTAAAGGATAAATTCACAGCAAAACACCCTCTCCTTTCAGAGGAACACTTCAAGTGGAGAATTAAATAACTCGTAACTTTATAATGATGTTAGCAAGAGAACATTTTGATCTGCTGGTGGTGCTCTCCACCATGTTGCTTCAGTGCTCTGCTACCCTGTGGTATTTTAGCGGTGTGAGGCTGAGCCCTCAGTGGCAGCTGTTCACATGCACGTACACGCACGTACACGCACGTACACGCACGTACACGCACGTACACGTGAACAAGAGACTGGAGAAAAACATAGAGAGCTGCAGTCTGACGTCATTCCATAGTCTATCTGAACCTTTAGTTCTTTACATCATTATTTTTTAGTTCGATCTAAAATTTAGCGTATTACTCCTTCAAAGATGAAATTGTTGATTTTTCACAGAACCGATGTGATAAGAGCAGCAAAAGCCCTTCCTCCTGCGCTGCCGTGTTTATTTTGGTTCGGCTGTGTCCTCGGCAGTACTTGCTTTCATCACAGCTCAACGTCCGCCTTAAACCATAATACCGCAAGATGATTGGCCCGAACTCTTTATTGTTCGGTCAATAAACGGTTGAAGCAGGAGCGGTGCAAGATGGATCTTCGTGTTTGTGAACGCAGAAATACTGCGAATATTCAGCTTGCAGGCAAGGTGATGGTGCAGTGGTTTTAGCTCGTCATGTCATTCCAGCGGAGCGTTACCCGTCAATCACTGATGCTATAAGAGGCATTAAATAGGGCAGCACTGGAGAAGTGGTGCTGAAATGTTGAGATGAACTTAAGCCAGATGTGCTAAAAATGCTGGAGCATGATATGATTATAATGTAGCAGAAAATAGTTTAACTTCTACAGAGGTTACTCATAGATTGAACAATATACTGTAGGTTTATAAATACAGTAGCTTTCCAGTTCTTTATTTTGTTAGGTTCATGTTAAGTTTGTAAGTTCTTTTCTTGCAAGGAAAAAAAGCTTTTATAATTTACCTTAAAGGTTGCATACTGTATTTGCTGTTTATTGTATTGGCCATCTCAGAAAAAAAAATCATCACATTAGCTGTAACTGATAAATACTTATATTTTTCAATCAAATTTCAACCCAGCAGCGTAAAGTGGGCCAGTTTGTAACTCCCAGGTCACCTTTTCTCCCCAGTCCAGTATTGCAATACTTTTTTTTTTTTTTTACTTTTGCTCTCCATATTCATCACAAGTATCACTGCTAACGATTTAGTTTGTGAATTAACCCAGTTTCTAAGAGGAAAGGGGCATAATTTAGGTTTGCATGCACTTGACTTCAATGTTAATATAGTACCGTCATGTTTTCTGTTTTGTTTATTTTATAAAATGTAATGATGGGTACTCTTTAAAAAAATTGCGTAATTCAACTTTTTACAAAATGTATCAATGTCAAAACATTTAAATAAATATCGAAACAATATTGAATCGAACCGAATCCAAATTTAATCAAATTGTGAGGTTCATAACCATACCCAGCCCTAATTGAAACGGCTGTTATCGTAAAGCCATGCTCACTCACCAAGCTAATGTCTATTAGCAAGACAAACCAACGTCACTGAATTTCTCTGGATTTTGTACAATAAACAGTAAAGAAACATTTTTGCAATTACAGGTTTAGTACTATGGCTGTGAGTGATTTATAGAATTATGTAACAACAGTAGTGTAAAATAAAATCGTTCACTATGGCAGCCATACTGGAATTAGAACCAGAAAATCGAATGATTGGGGAACATCTAACAAATTCAAGCTTCATCATAACTGAACCATCAACCTCAGTTGCATCTGACACCCCCTAAATGCACACAGCTTCTTTATAAAAACGCTTCAGATGAAGATTCTAGGAATTAAAACTGCTGCAGTATACTCTGTCAGAGTGTTCCTTCCACTCTGGGCTTTTATCCATCACAAATAGCCTCAGCAACACAGCATTATGTCTATGTTAAAGAGGAGGCATTAATGGGATTAAATCAGAATTCAGCCAACAACTCACCCCACAGCCTTTCAGAGTGACATTTGTAAACCTATCAGACTAATGCATGGAATCATTGTAAGAGAATAAAGAGAAATACTGTTTTTAATAAATTTGTGTTACAAACAAAAATTTGAAAAGCGTAGTGTGAATTTACATCCCTGTGTTAAGCTTCATCCATCTTCCCTTCAAGTCCAGCCAGCTTTCCTGTCCCTTTTGAAGAAAGCATACCCACAGCATGATGCCACCGCAGCCATGTTTCTACATGGGGATATGTGTTTAGTGTTTTGAATGTACGCCACACATTTTATTTCATCTGGCCAGAGCACAGTCTCCTACACGTTTTGATGTGCTGCCTTTATGGTTTGTTGGTCACTAACGACAGCACTTCTTTTGGCTTCCATTCAGCAATAGCAAATTTTCTTGCCACCCTTCCATAAGGGGCAAATCTGGTGTTTGAAGATTAAAGTAAACACGGGTAGACTTTTATTAGCCTATTAGGTGACTTCCGAGTCACCTTTTAGGCTTGAGGGCATCAGGCCCCACTGATTATGTAGAAGTACCAAAGTTAGAAATCCATGTCACTTTCATATGGTTTGTATTTGCAATCAAGTTCCAAAAACCATGTATGCAGGATGTACATCATTCTAAAATCAAAATAAATACCTTCAGTTTATGATTTTAATGCAAAAAGGGATAGAAAATGTTTCTTGTTTGCAGACAAAATCTTAAAGCGAGGTTTTATTGGTTGAAAGCAATTATTAATTACAGTGAATACAAATTAAAAAGTATGCAACACTAAAAGATTACTGCCGCACATAGTCCAGTCATACCGTTTCCATTTTGCTCTGAAATGGCACAACTCTGTCTTTACATGTTGGAATTCCTACAGCATGATTGCTTCTCCACCATTCAACAAGAGCTGCCAAGGCCGATGACGTGCACCACTGCTGCCTCCAACAGTCTGTTAAAAACTTTACAACTGCACTGAAATCTGATGACTCGCTGGAAAAAAAAAAAAAAAAACATCAGTGCTCCTTACCTCATTTGTCCAAATAGATACGAAGAAAAAAAATTCCTTCGTGGCCACAAGAACTACCGCATGCAGAAAAGCTGCCAGACTGACTGCAAGTCTGTGCAGAAATTTACCAGCAAGCCATCGTTATGAAAGCTTTGCTTTTAAAAGCACTATAGCCTGAGCTAGGGAACATTAAAAGCAATGATATTTGTTTTTTTGAATTTTGGGGTAATCTAAGGTTGTGTTACTACAGAAAACTGTGGGAAAAAATGAAAAAAATAATGTATGTGTAGTTGCAGCCAAAAGAAACTCATTATCAACATTAATTTTACATTTTTATTCAACTATTTATTTGAAGTGGTATTAAGGAGTATTAAGGTATGAAGGAGAAATTAATCAAACTGGCGGGAGCTCATTTGTGTCTGGAAATAAAGTCAACCTTCAAAACAAAGTGTGTTACGACCAATTGTGTCGCAGTTTAAATCAGTATTTAAAAGCCCCTTTTTATATTTGCTCTGTTTTTTTTTGTCTCTATTTTAAATGCGTTCAATTAGGAAATTAGGTTAATGATAATGACTGTTAGAGCGTAATCCGGGTCACACACATGTGATTTAGATATTGGAAGTCTCATGAAAGGCCTGCAGTTAATCTTGCAGGCTGGAACATCATTCTTGTGCGGAACGACTTTATCCAGAAAAAGCTTTTGGCAGGATTTAGCAACCAGTCTAAAGACACTCCTGCTTATCAGTTTAGACCTTATTCTAAGTGGGTCCCTTAGTCAAGGTGCTCCAGTTTTACCCATTACTACATAACTTGGCCACCCGGGGGAACGTTTTTCATATTAAATGGCTATTTTTACCCATGCTGCACAGAGCTGGATGGAAATGGTGTCAGCTGGCTTGGAGCAATTTTTTTAAGGTGGCTGCCCACTTTTTTTTTTTCCTCATCCAAAACCAGCAGCTTTTCTGATGTCTTAGTCACAACTATTATAGAGCCATTATGTTGTAACGGAAACATAAAAATAAACTTCCCTACCAGCATATGGCAGTTTGCAAAACATGTCAAACCTTCTGATTTTTTTCCATACATGTGGCGTTACAATCACAAACCTCTGTGTATTATGCTCGAATTCTATGGAGCACAAAGCTTTGTGGAAGAAAAAATACCACAGCACATCATAAATGTAGCAGTATCATGCTGTGGGGACGCAAAAATTAGAGAACGATCATAATCATGAGGAACAGCAAACACACCAGATGGGAAAATTGTTGTGAAAAAAATCACTTCCACAATAGTTGTGTTCCCATCAACGTTTTAAATACGCATTTTGAAGTGTCGCATTAGAAAAGATTGATGGAAACAGCGACATTCGAAATAACTCACAAAGTTCGCAAAAAGGTTTTTAAGCTCACTTGAGGTGGTTTTGACTTTCGAAAAAAAAACAGTAAATGCGCTAACGAGTAGATGGAAACACATTTGTCAAATCAGTTCTGACGTAGCGAACATTTACCTCACATGACCTATCAACCGGTTCTGCTAGCGCCGTCTTCCCAAACGCTCCCATAGCGCTCGAAAACAGCGCTGGGAAGCAACAACAGGAACGTGAGGAACGACGAAAAGACTCGAGCATTTAGCAAAACTTCGCTCCATCTGTGGTCTGTGCTAGTTTGCAACCTCTACTTCCTGTTTATTACAGCCAATGTCCACGTATGACGGCGATACACTTTTCGTCGGCTGGTTAATTCACTATGAACCAGCAAATGGAAACACGTTTCATCGCATTTTCTTTTATAAGACATAAGGTTTGCCCCAAAATTTGCTTTCCAATTGGATGGAAACATGGCTAATGAGACACGGTGGTGGCGGCATCATGCTGTGGGGATGTTGATAGGAGTTGATTGGAAGAGGGATGAAGCCTAATACTGAAAGAAGAGGCTACAAAACAATTGAGACTGGATTCCCCTTCTTGCACGAAACGACTCTAAACACAAAGCCAGAGCTACGACGGACTGGTTTAGACGGCTTAAAAGTTGGACCATGTAATGTAGAAAAATGTAATGCACTGTGTTTCATCCTAAATCTGTTAATTTCAAGGTTGGGAATAAGACAAAACATGAGCAGGCCTAAGGGGGAAGGAGAATAAAACACATGACCAGAAAAACAGAAGCTGTGCCCACTAATGACAACAAAGCTCAGCAGAGAGCCAGCCCCCCATTTCAACTTCTGTATCGTGGCACCGATATAGGTCAGCAGTGCTAAAGCATCTGCAAATCTACAGATTATCTGTGGCAGGTTTTTACACTCTAATCAGCCCAAATCCTCTGGAGTAGAGTTGACTCTTAGTTCGGATCGCGAGGGTTTTAACTACTGTACCTAAAAACTGGAGATGCGTAAAGGTTTCAGAATAACAAGAATAAGAATTACTTTATGGTCCCACAGAGGGGAAATTCGGGAGGCGCTGAACAGGTCTGTGAAATTAACTCAGAAGAATTCAAATAAAAATAGGTATTAAAAAAAAATCATTATTTGCTTCATGAATGGTACAATGCCAGAGAGGAATGAAGCCAACAGAGACGTGAATGCCAACATTTCTCACATTTGGAAGTCATTTTTAAACCTGCAGGGGCCGGCTTTATGGCTTGGCCTCCACTTTGTTTACTAAGCAGCCCCGCCTAAATCATCTATAGCAGGGGTGTCAAACTCATTTCTATATGGGGCCACTTTGGCGTCATGAAGTCATTAAAAGGGCCGGTTGCACGTGCATAGACGATACTTTTTATTTCATAATTTCATTCCAGTTCACATAAAAGTATAAAAAATGCACAGTAACATAAAAGTAGCAACCTTAGGCCCAGTTTATACAGTTTATCTGCAAAAAAAGTTGATATTGGGGTGAGTTACACTTACAGGAGGCACAGATTTAGCCACTTTATACACTTTAAAAGGATATATGCCTCTACTTTATGACATGATATGCCTTTTTTTTTGGCTCTTGAGGGCCGGATAATTTACCTTGACGGGCCGGATTCGGCCCGCGGGCCTTGAGTTTGACACCTGTGATCTATAGCATAGCTCACACAAAAAAAGTATTTGCCACATTACAGATTTCTTGATTATCTGTGTTTTCTCAAAATTATAGTTCACATTTTTGTATCATATATAACCAATGTAAATAATTTATAAAACAACCAGGTCCTGAGTGAAAATCTAATTGTTTCCTACACCAAATAACTGTTCAGACGCCTTTCAGCTTTTGGAATACCTAGCAATGAGGAATTATAGCCCACTAACCTTGCCTGCAAGATGAATTCTCGATGTATTTGTGCGTTCATAAACACCCGAGAAACCATCTTGTACCGTTCTGGCTTCAACCGTCTGTGTCCGAACCAAGAATTGTTTGGTCCAATCACGTTGCAGTATTATGGTTTAAGGCGGTGTCAGGATCCCCAGAGTTGTGTTCTTGTTTGATTGGACTCACCTGTGTTTAATTATCCCCATTGTGTATTTAAGTTGCCTCAGTTTGTTTCCCCGTTGTCGGGCCATTCTGGTCCTCCTGTGTTTCCACGTTGTCCTGTGCTCCCGAGTTCTGCTGTAAGTCTCTTGTTTCATTAAATATTACCTTTAATCCCATTTGCTGTTTCTGCCTCGTTGCTGCCTAGGTCCTCTTCTGCTAAACATGACAGAAATGGCCCGACCAAGAGAGGGCCAGGCAACGGGCCTGGTAAGAATCGGGCTGCCTAATCAGCTCTGGAGGCAGCCTCTGGTGCATCTGCCTCCTAGCTGCTTTGGGGCTCCTCCTGTCTGCCACCGCTCTGACCAGCCCGATCCTTGGGACTCAATCGGGAGGACGCTCTCCTCCCACCGCGAGCGGCTTCGGTCGCTTGGGGAGGCAGTTCAGACCACTCAAGATCTGCTGCGGGGGCTGTCGGGCCGGATTGGTCAGCTGACGGTTGCTGTCCTCGCCCGCCAGCAGAATCGCCCTTCCGCGCCGCTGCCCAGCGCACCCGAACCGCCGCTGCCCAGCGCACCCGAACCGCCGCTGCCCAGCGCACCCGAACCGCCGCTGCCCTCCGCACCCGAGCCGTCATCCGAGGTCTCCTCCGCACCCGAGCCGCCATCCGAGGTCTCCTCCGCACCCGAGCCGCCATCCGAGGTCTCCTCCGCACCCGAGCCGCCATCCGAGGTCTCCTCCGCACCCGAGCCGCCATCCGAGGTCTCCTCCGCACCCGAGCCGCCATCCGAGGTCTCCTCCGCACCCGAGCCGCCATCCGAGGTCTCCTCCGCACCCGAGCCGCCATCCGAGGCCTCCACTGTACCTAAGCTTCCTGAATTTCCCAGCGTTTTCGAGTCTTGTGAGCTTTCCCGTGCTCACAGGTCCTGCCGCTGGTCTCTAGAGTTTCGCCGGCCGGCTGAGCTGCAGCTTTGTCACCGGGGTCTCCCACAGTGGTGCCCGCTGCTGGCTCTGCTTTTCCGCCGCCGGGGACGTCCACCGCGATGCCTCTGGCTCTAAAGTCAACCAAGTTCTTGGTGTGGATTTTTTTTTCCTTTTTCCCTCCTTCCGAGACCCCCATCCGCCCACCCTGGCTGGGTTGTTTTCGTTTTTTTTGGACTGGACATTGATGGGCGTCTGGAATCCGCCCTTAAGAGGGGGGTAATGTCAGGATCCCCAGAGTTGTGTTCTTGTTTGATTGGACTCACCTGTGTTTAATTATCCCCATTGTGTATTTAAGTTGCCTCAGTTTGTTTCCCCGTTGTCGGGCCATTCTGGTCCTCCTGTGTTTCCACGTTGTCCTGTGCTCCCGAGTTCTGCTGTAAGTCTCTTGTTTCATTAAATATTACCTTTAATCCCATTTGCTGTTTCTGCCTCGTTGCTGCCTAGGTCCTCTTCTGCTAAACATGACAGGCGGGACATACAGCTGCGACGAAAGCAAAAGGTACCAAGCAGGAGAACGCTAACCTGACCCTAGCCAGGTGAATTTCGCTCCGCCTAGCTCCACTCATCCATCTGGAACTGATCCATAGGAATGACGTTTTTGAAGGCTGGGCCTTATCAAAAATCCTTGCATATGATTGGATAAGCCTCTTGTCGGTCATCTTTATCGACGTGCTATTTCAACCACTCACACCGAAGTCAACCCGTGACGCTGATGAGAGCGACGCAGAAAAAAAAAAAACTTGCCAAATCCGGTCAGGAGAAGGGCAAAAACATCGTTTCCACCAACAAAAGCCTTCAGAGCCGTTCTCTGATGTTATTTTAATGAAACAATATTAGGTAGATTGGACAACATGGAAGAAATAGCAGCATCAATGCTAACGCTTGCTTCCTCGATTCGAGCCGCCATTGTTGTCTGAATCAAAACAGTCTCACGTCACGGTCGCTTCTCCACTACGTCACATCAATGAAACTCCAGCCCTGTGTCCTGATTGGCTGGACAATAAAACTGGTTGGAGAAATCACTCTCTATGGGAGATGTCCCAGATGGATGTGAGTGAAGCTAGGCGGAGCTAAGCGGAACGAAATTCTTCTGGCTCGTCAGGTTAGGAGAACGCATGCATAGCTGCTGCTATCACATCTGTTTTGTCAGAAGCCACGATTGTTACGAGTGTCGCTATCCTTGACCAGCGTAACTTGTGGTTTCTCGTGGCGCCTGTTGCTTACAACATTTTTTTAAATGACACCATGATTGGGTAAAAGCAACCCTTGGCAGGTGGGCAGTAGCAGTCACTTTGCCTAATCAGCTCAGAAAGTTCTGCTGAAAGTCCCTCCTTTCCCCAAACGGATTCAATGGGCGCAGTCCCAGATTGATAATGTGCAGAACATAGAGTGCTACACATTATCGATCTGGCTGACCAGGGTAATGGCCCACTCTTTTTTGGATAATTGTTTTATTTCAGCCACATTGGAGTGCTTTAGAGCATGAATGGCCTGTTTAAGGTCATCCCATAGCACCTCCATGGTATTCTAGTCTGAATTTTGACTTCAAAAGCAAACCAGGGGCTTTTTAACCAAGTTATCAGAAACATACCCCACACCACAACTTTCCATGTCTAACCATTCACAGTTTGGGAACCCTCTCACATTCTGCTCTTTCCCAGAGGTCTGCGTGAAGGAAGTTTAAGCCACTGTCAGGGTCATGAAACCCTCCACATGTGACCCAGTGAAGGTTAACTTTGCCTCCCTCAGTCCTCTCATCACTACCAAAGATAATTAGTCGCTCCAATCGGAACACATTCCCCCAACTCTGTCTGCTATAAGCAAGCATCTCCTTAAAAACTTACCCTGGAACCCCAAGACCTGGCAAACTACAGATCAATTTCCAATCTTCCCTTCCTCACTAAAGTTTTGGAGAAATCTGTCTCAATCTATCTTGAAGAAAACCTACATGACGATACATTTGTGGATAAATTGCAATTTGTTTTCCGTACAGCTCAAAGTTCTTAAATAGCTTTGATTTAAAATAGCCTTAAATAGCCTCTTCACCTCTCGTTCTGCTCAACCTGCCTTCGATATGGTTAACCAACACATCCTTCTCCGCCACTTATACCACCTTGCACGCCTCAAAGGCATGGAAGGAAGTGCCACTCCAAGGAGTGTAAAGAAAGCAGTAATGCAGTCATGGTCACAGAGATGTGTCAACTGTCAATCGAAATATTAAGGAATGCTTGTAAAATAAAACAAGGAAAGAATTTCAATGTATACAGAATATTAAGGAATCGATGTCAAAGAAAATGCAGCTACAACAAACACTGTGGAATGGTTTATATCTGGGTGAGGCCAAAGAAAGGGGATTCTCAGAGCTTTGGTGAAGTTTTCCAAAGTTCAGGGGAGCACAATATAAAGCAACGCTGCAGAAGTGAGTCGCACAAGAAACGCACAGCTTAACAATTCCTCATGGACACATTTAATTCAAAACCAAAGATGCCTGCCAGACAGACAAGGGAACAGCAGCCAAGATTAAATTAAACAAAATATGACTACATAAACGTTTAAAGTATCACCCTGTAAATTTTTGCAACTAGAGGGAATTAGACCTGTACCTTTCAGGTTTAGCGCTGCTGAAGGCCACTGGCAACACTGCCCTGTTCGCAAAATTAAACAGTCTACCTCCATGTTTCGGAATCTGATAGCAGACCAGCTTGGACCAGCAGATTGAGATGTCGTGGAGTTACTTTAAAGACAAAGTCACATTAATCCCTTTAGATTATCCTCAGAGTCTCCCAGTGAAGCAGAGAAGGAGAGGGAGAGGCAGAGCCAGGGGGAGAGGGAGAGGGAGGGGGAGCTCCAGGAGCTGTAGAAGAGAAGGACGGGATAGACAACAGGCTGATTATGAAAGGCTGCAGGAACTTCAGCAGAGGAGAACAGCTGACATGCTGGTTTGTGAACTATATTTATTTTGTAATAACCATGGCCATGACAGACTGATCGAGGATGAGGAAAAATAGAAGCATGTAAAGTTAGCTCTCATGTTTAATGGGAGCTCAGACAGCCATAAAGCGGTGCTCTAGGTCACATGACCCATTCAAAGCCGGATCCGCACTTTTCCAGTTACATAAGCGCAACTTGCATTGAGCATCAATATGTGCCAAGTGCTGTATATTGACCTGAAAAGTAATTTAATACAACTCAAATTAAGCTAATACTTGGGTCAAAACTTACACGACGCTGCTTTAATAAAGTTTTTCTGTTTGTCTTTAAAAAAAGTATCTTAAAGCTTGTAAAGCTTTTTTTTCTGATGAACTAAGAGCAACTTTCTAAACTGTTTTATTAAACTTCAAAAAAAAAAGGTAAATTTTTTCTTTTTTACAAACTCTTGCTAATTCATTGTTGTGCACTAACAGGCAAGGCAGAGGTTAATTAATGTAATGTGTGATCTTAGATTTAACATGTATGACATCATCATAGTGTTGGTAAAGTATCCTGCATTGTCTCTCATTAGCCTCCTTATTGTGCCTCATGTGTTTGTTTGTTTGTTTGTTTTTTAGATCTGGTCACCCTAATGCCAGATCACAAAGCCATTTGGTCTCCTTGAGTGTATCCAAAAGATTAGTTCTGGGGGCCTTTCTTTTTAATTTGTACATGATACCACTTGGGTGCATTATCGGTAACTATGGGGTCTAATTTTATTGCTATGCTGACGATACTCTATACCTTAAGCAGGGTGGCAAATACCAATATGTCTGAGATCCCATCTTCATCATCCTCACCCACCTTTTCCATTCTTCTCTCACTTGCAACACAAATAAATGGATGCAACCAACGTTTTCCTCACCTTCACAGTTAAAAAATTTAAGAAATTACAATAGGTACTCCATACTAAAAAGTCCTCAGTATTAGTTTTTCTGGCCAGAACATTTCTCCTTAGAGTACGGTCACCGACTTTGGCGTTCATTTTTGATCTACAGCTCATCTTTGACAGCCATGTCAAGCACATTTGTCAAATGTCCTTCTTGCACCTTTGAAGCCTTGCAAAAATCCAGCCCACACTCTCCTTCTCTGGTGCAGAACAGCTGAGGTCCAAGAATGAAACCTTGTGGTACTCCCTCAGGAGACGGCAGCAGAGGTGGAGGAAAATGTATCAATGCAGATGCAGAAGTTTCTGTCTGAGAGGTATGACGTAAACCTAGCAATGAATGCGCACCCACTATAGAAATAGAAATGTGTTTGATTGTCTGAAACAATTAAGCGTGACAAAAAAAAAGGAAAAAACAACAGAAATCTTTCAGAGGGTAGGTGTGTTTTTATAGTACTGTATGTTTGCAAGGTGCCTCGCTTTCAGGTCTAGATGATTTATTGCATGCACATGTATTAATAATGAATGCTCCCCAGAGTGCACAGTGTGGGACCAAGTTGATGAGGAGAAAGGGGGCAGGTATAAAAATAGAGCGGACACCCAACATCATCTCATGCATTATTAAATGCAACCCGGAGTTCTGATCTGTATGCTTTATGGTGGCCCAAGGAATGTGGGAAAGAAGGCAATTAATGAGCCTCTGGGACATAATTCCCCAGCAGACATGAAGATAAACACAGATAAAAAGAAAAGATATTTACCAAAAATTAAGGTGATTTTCACCACCTGTGCGGTTCTCCGACTAAATAACTTCAGTAAATATAACGGCATTCCCGAGCATAAGGCCACCTGTCATTTTAGTCAGAGCAACTACAAGGGCCATGAAATATATTTGATTATATAAAAAACTATAAATAAAATAATAATAAAATAATAATAATTTTTTATTATTATTATGACTTTTGTTGGTCTCAAGTCAGCAAGCATTGTGGGGTTTTATCTGTTAATCTTTGACAGAGGAGTAGCCCCGGGCAATTAATCGCATTTGCAATATAATCGCAATTTTAAAAACTGCAATTCCAGGTCTGCACTTTTTGGCATGTAACAATAAATGAATAAGACATCCTTTAGGTGTCGGTAATATGTTTAAAGTGGGTTTGCCTCCACATGGAAGGAAAGAGAGTTGCAGCAGTGAGATAATCACTTTTTTTTTTACTTGTTTTAGAATTTATATAATCATACTGTTTTACCAAGAACTTTTAGGATCTCAACATAGCATTAAGTATCAGTCAACCTATTTAATACATAGACTTGTTTGTTGGTTGAGCTTTGTACTATATGTTCAACAAGGATTGTTGAACATCATATAAGGATTGATGCACTGCAAAAAGGGAAAAAAAAATAAGTAAAAAATGTCTTGAAATCAGTGTATTTTTCCTTGATTTGAGCAGGTAAATAAGGCTATTTGCCAATGGAATAAGATTTTTCCACTTAAAATAATAAAAATTCATCACCATCGTCTTATTTCAAGAGCAGAATTCCTAATTATCTTTTTTTAGAGGTAAAAATACTAATTCCATTGGCAAATAGTCTTATTTAGCTGCTCAAATCAAGGAAGAATACACCAATTTCAAGAACATTTTACTTGCTTTTTAGTTCCCTTTTTGCAGTGTGTCCAACTCAACAAGTTATTCTCTTGAAGAAGAATATTCTGATTAACAGTTCCATTTCCTATTTTAAATAGTCCTTGTTTACAAATATCTTTATCTACAGGGTAATTTTCTTCTTTGTGGTTAATGCAGAGAAAAGTCAAAATTAAATCACAATCGCAATTATTGTTGACGTATATCACAATTTTGATTTTTGGCTAAATCGTACAGCCCTACAGAGGGGTACCAACATTTGTTTGAATTTGCCATACATGCATTCTGTGTCACATGAAAAGGGCAGCTGCACCATTAGGATGCATTTAAAATAGAACAAAGGAGGCACATTAGAGGAGTCAGTTTTACACATATTGATCCGTTAGTTTAAAGAGAGACTGTTTAGAAGTGAGGTTCCATTGCGAGGAAATAAGCAGTAAATATCCTCCCTGCAGCTGATGCCGCTCCTAATACATTTGTTTTGAGAAAGCACGTTCATTTTCTACATAATATCCAATTATGAAAATGTCACAGTGGATAATAAGGATGCAGAAACCCACCGTCATGTTCCCATTACATGGTTATTTTGTGGGAGAGCCACAAGGCGTAATCATTGGGTCAGTTCCACACTACTTTCTATTGTACTGTATTCTGCAACTTTCAGATGTTGCCCTTTTGTTGCATAATAATCATGTCTTATGCACTTACATTGAAAAATTACTTTCCAGTTAGTCTGGTTAAAAAGTCTGCCTCCTTGCCATACCTTTGATTGAATGTGAGAAGCTTTAGCTAACGTCAACAACAAGCACTGAATTCAGAGCATCACTCAATTAACCTCGCCTGTAAGATGAATTCTCGCTGTATTTGTGTGTTCACAAACACACGAGAATCCATCTTGTACCGCTCCGGCTTCAGCCGTTTGTGTCCGAACCAAAAACGGTTCGGGCCAATCACGTTGCAATCTTGTGGTTTAAGGCGGAACATACCGGCGCAACAAAAGAAAGAGCGGCTGAGCCCACAGCCTAGGGGTGGGCGATATATCGAGTATACTCAATGTATCTCAAGTTTCCCTCTGCGCGATAGTTAAAATGACTTTATCTAGCTTTTTATTCTAGCTAGTTACAAGATTATCAGATTTGTAATGAATGAGCAACTGTAAAAACATCTACATACTCAGGCTGGTTCAATCCATGAAAAGTAGCTACCAACTGAGCTTCTCTGCCAAATCTATTGAGACGACATACGTCTGTCTGCTACAGAGCTTGACTGGAGTCGAGCTCTCTAGAGCTAAAACCAAAACCGGTTCAATAATACAGTGATAACCCAGTTTTACAGCTACCAAACTACAAAATGTCCCATTTTTTGGTCGAGGCACCAAGATCAAGGAGAATGTTCTTTTCTGGCCAGTACATTTCATACTTCACAGGAAAATTAAGCCTTGAACTCACGAAAAGTCTTCATAGGGCCCTCCTACTGCAGGGCGGATCAGAGCATTAGCCACGCCCACTTCAATTTCTTGTCCAATCAGACATTTGTGTGTCAGGGAACACACACACACAAAAATCTCTGCCTTGAGGCGTCAACAAGAAGCAACCAGAACTCCAAAACCATGACTCCAGTAACAGAAAGAGTTCATCCAGAGATGGAAAGAACAAAACACCATAACCTATGTTCAAAAACTCATTAACAGGACAACTGACCACACATGAGAACTGAAAATGAAACATGATAAGATCAGAACAAGATTCTTTTACAGGGGCTACTTTAAATTAGAGGTCCACCGATACATCGGCCAGCCAATATTTTGGGCCAATATTTGTGGGTATTTTTTCTTCGGCATCGGCCCGACACGTGCATGCATTCGCCAATCCATTATGCACACTCAGCAGTTATGCCCTAAGATCACAGGAAGTCCATGCATTGGCGCTGCCTCATTGGCAGATTATATGTTCTCCTTTTCATAGCTTCGCCTCTACTAATTGCTATGTAATTTATTGGGATCTATTTCGGTAGAACAACACAAGGCACTGCAAAACTGTGCATAATTGTGAAGGGGCATGAAAAAGATATATACATAAAAATCTAATATGGGTGATGGGCTTTTTGCAGTTATCCCCTTTACTCTGACCTCCCTAAATAAAGTCCATTGATACCGTTTGCCTTCAGAAGTTACCCGATTAGTAAAGAGAACATGGGATAACACGATATATCCCACGCTTTGGACATCTCACAGATGACTTTTCAAACTATCATCTGAGAAAGGTAGGAGTATACCTGGAGAATAACAACTGACAAATTATGGTGGCAGCATCCTGCTGTGAGGATGCCTTTCTTCAGCAGGAGGCTGGTCAGACTTGATAGGAGGACAGATCAGGCTAAATACAAGGCAATCCAGGAAGAAAACCTGGTTACACACTACAGAAGACCTAAGACTGCAAGCTCGTCTTCTAGCAGGAGAACAACTGCAAACATGCAGCAAGAGCAACAACGGAAATATTTAGATCAAGACATATTTATGAGATGAATCCAAGTCCAGACCTAAAGGCAATAGAGAAGACTTGAAAGCTGAACCTCAGAGATCCACTTTATCGAATCAGACTGACCTTGAGCTGTTCTGCAAAGACAAATTGGCAAAAGGTTCAGTCTTGCAAAAAAAAATAAAAAAATAAAAACTGATGTCCCATAAGACATTAAAGTGCGTTAAAGTGCATTAAACAAAAGTACACTACACTTCAGCACACTTCTTTTTTTATTTGGTAAAAATTTAAAAATAAAATAAGCATCATTATCCTCTTATTAACCACAATTGTGTGCTAACTTGTATTGCTCTATCACGATAACACTAACAATAACAAAGTAAAATCCCGTGAAGATTGAGGTTGTAGCATGATAAAAAGTTCCAGGGCTACAAATATGTTTGCAATGCAGCCCCAAATGGGCATACGTTTATATATAGGTACTTATATTATTGTCTATATATCGAGTGCTAAGGGGATATTAAGTCATAGTCCTTGTTTGTGTGCACAAACTTGACCAGTAAAGCTTCTTCTGATGAACTGAAACTGATAGAAAAATCCATTAGCAAGAGTAAAAATAAATAAATCACATATTGATCACTGTTATACAACAAAGACCCGGCGGCTGACTCTGACCACAACATAATCACAACCTATAATTTAGAGTCTACACCCATATATGTTCTGAAACACAACTAAAAGACGCAGTTTGTTTTATTTTATTTTATTTATTTATTTGTTTGTTTGTTTGACTTTAGGCGACTGTTTCTGCCAAATGGATCATGTTGCAAGGTGCATCTGCGAGGATCGGGTGACAGATTGTACCATTTGGTGTGCATGCATCCAGTTAAAGCTCCCAGTGTGCATTTCTGTTACCTGGCAACCTCTTTGAGAAAGTTGTAACAAGAGTCAGGCATGGGAAACATGCAGTGGCAGAAGATAGAATAACTTACACACACACACACACACACACACACTCACTCACACCAGTGCATATGAAACGTCATCAATGGTCCTATGGCCAATAGTTTATTTTAATGCATCTAAAATGATGGTTTAACTTTCCCACATATAGTATCTCCTTTTATATATATATATAATAATCTTGTATGTATGCAGAGAAATGTAGAGAAATGTAGAGAGAAAGAGTGGTGTTTTGACCTTACCATCAACACTGAAGTTCTGACAGCCTCAGAGACGCTCTGCCTGAGCTCCGCCGCGGTCCCAGGCTTGTTGAGCCCCCTGGTGAACTTCCTCGGCTCAGGTGGAGCAGAAGCCATCGCACAGTCCACCTTTCATCGGGTGGCCAGGTACGGAAGAGGAGCGCAGTAATTTCCGAGGTGTTGCCGGGAACGTCAAGTATCCCTGCGCTGACGCTGCTGCACGATGCCCCGCGCACCTGGGGGAAAAACTTCAAACGTACGTGAACGCCGCGGCTCGGGAGACCCCGAGGACAACTCCGCTAAAAAAACGTCACGCCCATTTCTCTGTGCGCCGGGATCCAATTGGACAGCTCTGCAAGCCAAGCTATCCCGTCATATCTGCGGCCCACGTCCTACGGACTTATATTTGGAGCTTTGTTTTTCCCTGTGTTTCGTAAATATGCCACATTCATTAACGTTTTTAGCTGTTGGGTGTCTGCGTAAGTGGCGCGACCATCACTACTGAGCTTTCATAACTGCGAACCAGGGTTGATGTCACGCTGCCGCAGTACGACATCGCCCCCTACTGGAATATGAGGGTAACTCCAACCATAGCTGGAGATGAGCCATAGAAAAGATGCGTCAAGCCCGTCCGCCATATTGTGAGTGGAAATTTCAAACTGAGGTTAATAAATAAGGTTTTGTTCATTTTAGTGGGGCTACTTTTCTCGTTGGGAAACAATAAACTGTTCCAAATCAATCACAAAGTAATAATGATAAAAAAAAATTATATGGAACACAATGTGCATAAATGCAACTGTTTTTTTTCCCTTAATTTACCTGTTTAATTTAGTGATAGTTATAATCATTAAACTCCATTTACTCCAGCAATCTTGTTTTTGTAATGATTATTGCTTAATTGTGAAAACCCCTAATCTGGTACACCAGATTAAGATAATTCATATTGTATTGAAAAATACTTTTAAAACATTAATAAAAGTTCCAAATAATAATTATTATTACCTTCTGAATTTGTTCACAAGTGATCGCTGGCTCTTAGACAACTCCTCTGATAATTATTTCCACTTTCTGAAATCTTGCAGTGAGGGACTTGATTAATAAACATCTATGGTTTGATTTCTTTGCACATGTCAGAATCAGAATCAAGTTTATTGCCAAGTAGGTTTGCACTTACAAGGAATTTGACTTGTTGTAGATGGTGCAGACAAAATAGCTATATATATACAGAATATATATCCGCAGTGTGGATGGGATGTTACCAATTTGCTGAGAATTTCAGTTGCATCTCTTGGAAAATATGAACTTAATATTATACATTTCACCTGGTATATCCGGTGGTCTGGTGTTTAAAGATGGTCTAGACTCTAGGTTATGAAATCAACATCCTAAACTTGGGTATCTGAACATGGTTTAATGCAGAATCAGATTCAGCTTTAATTGCTATGATTGTGTTCACAATCACAGCAATTTGACTTTGGTTACAAATTAGCTCACAGCACACTGACAGTAGGTATAAATATGGAAGCTGCAGAATGTACATGTATCGATTTTTTTTATATGTAAAGAAATTTCATCATCAGAAAGTTGAAAAGGTATGACACAACAGTAAACACACCAAGACATGGGTGTCCAGTAGCCAAGAGACCTACCACTGTTAACCCTCCTGTTATGTTGCGGGTCAAATTGACCCGTTTTAAAGTTTGAAGATCTAGGAAAAATAGTTAAAAGTATTTTTTTAGTATGAAACTTCTTCTGCTTGCCTTAAATAGTGTAATCAACATATAATTTGAAAATGGTTCATTTCACATTTTTGCAACCACCCCCTGCATGTTTATATCACATAGATACTGTTCGGGTCAATTTGACCCAGCAGTCAAACTGGAGGTAAAAGGGGGTCAGAAATGTCAGACTATTTCTTTCTTTGCAACTGTGAGACATGTTTCACCACAATCACACACACACACACACACACACACACACACACACACACACACACACACAGTGGATGAAAGACTGGTGGCATTCAGAGGTCACTGCCCATTTAGGCAATACATGCCTTCCAAACCAGCTAAATATGGGATAAAAATCAGGGCAGCATGTGTTGCAAACACCAGCTATGCATTGAGCATGCAGGTTTACACTGGAAAGCCGGTTGGAGGAGCCCCAGAGAAGAATCAGGGCACAAGGGTAGTGCTCGACATGGCACAGGGTCTCAGGGGACAGAACATAACCTGTGACAATTTTTTCACAAACTACAACTTGGGTCAGGATCTTCTAAAGAGAAAGCTCACAATGGTCGGAACTTTGTCTAGGTTAGACAACCTAGACAAAGTGACAAGTTCCTACAGCACCGAACGGATGACTGCGCACTGGCCATTGGTCATCTTTTATAACATGATCGATGCATTAGCCTACAATGCATTTATCATCTGGATGGAGATATTTCCTGACTGGAATGTGTCAAAGCTGTACAAGAGGCGCATCTTTCTCGAGGAGCTGGGGAAGGAGCTTGTGACACCGCACATCCAATGGAGGCAGCACCTGCCAAGGACCACAGCCGCTGCAGCCACGGTGAGGGAGATCCAGGAGAGGACGGCATCAAGTACACCAATACGTGAGGTAAGTAAGTAAATGTGTGTGTGTGTGTCTGCATGTCTGTGTATAAGTGTATGAGAGTGAGTTGTGTGTGTCTTGGGATCAGCAAAAAGACACCATAGTAAAGTAATCATGGTCCTCTTGTTTATAGGTTGCTGCTGAGGGGAAAAGAAAGAGGAAGAGGAGCCAGGTCTGCAGGCCATCTGACGATGTCAAGACAAGCATGACCTGCGTGAAATGTGCAAAATTCATTTGCACAAAGCACAGTGTGATGACATGTCACTCCTGTGCTGTGTAGATGTACAGACAGGCAGACAGACAGAAAGACACACACGCACATACATATTGCAATTGCTTGTTTGTTGTATTGCGATTTTGTTCTTTTCTGGTTCACAAACAGTGTATGTATGTAAAACAAAATTGTGAGTTTCAATGTTGTGTAAAACTATTGTGTTTTATATGTTGGTCTTTCAAAAGTAATAAAGTAGTGAAACATTAAAAAAAGTTTGAACATGCAGGTTTTTTTTTTTTTGAAAAAACGAGTGAATTATCATAATTGGATCATTACCTGTTAGAGGTAAGGAACACCATTGCACTAAATATTGATAGACTAGTTAGTAATGGAGTTAGTAATGAAATATTAACAATGCTTGTTAGGATTTTTTTGGTTTCAGACATCTTTTGGATAATTAAAGATGCACCGGGTCAAACTGACCCGGGAACAGCATTGCTGTTCCTAACAAATGAACATAACAGGAGGGTTAAAAAAGAACAATTTAGACAAACTTCTACTCCAGAACTACAGGCCCATCTCAAACCTCCCCTTTATCAGTAAGATTATTGAAAAAGTTGTGTTTCAACAATTAAACACCTTCTTAACAACGACCAGCCGCTTTGACGTTTTCCATTCTGGCTTCCGTGCTCACCACAGTACAGAGACCTCCCTTATTAAGGTGTTTAATGATATCCATATAAATACAGACTGTGGAAGAACCACAGTGCTGGTTCTATTGGACCTCAGTGCAGCATTTGATACTGTTGATCACTCCATCCTGTTAGAACGCCTGGAGAACTGGGTCGGCCTTTCTGGTACAGCTCTCCACTGGTTTAAATCCTACTTAAAGGACAGGGACTTTTTGGTATCAGTAGGTAACTTTACATCAAAGATGACAAAAATCACATGTGGGGTTCCCCAAGGGTCCATCCTGGGTCCCCTCCTTTTCAATATCTACATGCTCCCTCTAGCCCAGATAATAAAAAACAACAACATCAGCTACCATAACTATGCAGACGACACACAGCTCTACATCACCATGTCACCAGGTGACTATGAACCAGTTCAGGCACTGAGTAAATGCCTAGAAGAAATCAATACGTGGATGTGCCAAAATTTTCTTCAGTTGAATAAAAACAAAACAGAAGTAATAATTTTTTGACAAATAGAGGAGAGATCAAAAGTTAGCACACAGCTTCAGTCGCTTCAGCTAAAAACCACTAATCAGGCCTGAAATCTGGGAGTAGTGATGGACTCAGACCTGAACCTTCAAAAGCATCTAAAGACAATTACAAGGTCGGCTTTCTATCACCTGAGGAACATTTCTAGGATTAAAGGACTAATGTCTCAGCAGGATCTGGAAAAACTAATCCATGCATTTATATTTAGTAGAATTGATTACTGCAACAGTGTTTTCACAGGTCTGCCTAAAAAGTGGATCAGACAGCTGCAGCTGATCCAGAACGCTGCTGCCTGCGTCCTCACTAAGACTAAGAAAGTAGAGCACATCACCCCAGTTCTAAAGTCCTTACACTGGCTCCCTGTATCTCAGAGAATAGACTTTAAAATACTTCTGTTAGTCTATAAATCCCTGAATGGTTTAGCACCTAAATACATCACAGACTTGTTATCAGCGTATCAACTCTCCAGACCATTAAGGTCTTCTGGCTCCAGCCTACTCTGCATACCTAGAACCAGAACTAAACAAGGAGAAGTAGCATTTAGTTCCTATGCTCCGCTTATCTGGAACAAACTTCCAGAAAACTGTAAAAGTGCAGAAAGCCTGAGTTCCTTTAAATCAAGATTAAAAACACATTTGTTTAAGATTGCCTTCAACTGTTCTAGTTAACTGAATCACCACTTTTTTGTTCTTTTTTCTATCTACATTTTATTCCTACTTGCTTTTATTCTATTTTATTTTGCTATATTTTAATCATGTAAAGCAGTTTGCATTGTCTTTGTACTGATTGGTGCTATATAAATAACTTTGCCTTGCCTTGCCTTGCCTATGGTAAACCCATAGGAGCAGCAGAGATGCACATATCACGGGAAACAAACATGCAACCAGGTCAACTATTACTTTGTGCACTCCACAAGTCTATCCTTTAAGGCAGGGGTGGCCAAAGTGGGGCAAGGGGGCCATTTCCGGCCCCTGGACAGACTTTGTGTGGCGCTCAACTGCAATTCACAATTATTTGACACACCAGCAAATGCGAGTAATGCAGATGTTGGCTATTTAGTCTTAATTGGGACAAAATTGTTACAGATAAAAGTTTGTTACAATCGAAAATGTTAGGTACAGCACAAAATATCTTTATTTTCGCAGTATAAATATAGGACCATATTTGTTCAAGGAATTACTGAAATGCAGACTTTAGTGCACCAAAATCCGCTTTTAATTAAAAAAAAATTTAATTGGCTAAATATACTGACTCGAGTCCTGTTCTTACTGCAGAGAATAGACAAAAAGAAAATCAATCCGGTCCAAAAGAATTAGCAAAATGGATGACCATCTTTTAACGCGACAACAAATGCAAAACCCTTTTACATTTTGAATCTGCGATGATTTACACATTCCGTTCTAACATTAAATGTCACAAATTTAATTAAAACAGTGTATATTTTTAGATTTTGGTTTGTTGTTTTTGTTTTGTTTTCGGCCCTCCAGTACTTTTGACGATCTGCACCAGTAGCAACAGCACGCTCTCCAGAGCACAGTCCTAATGCTTGCTAGACAAACCACAGGGCCTTCTTCACTGCAATCAATAATTCTTTCACCTTGAAGTCATTGATGATACAACAACAACAATAATAATAATAATAATAACAATAATAATAAAATAAAATCTTTGGATGCAATACTCCCAGCAGCTGGAAGTCCCTATTGCTGGAAGCCAATAACAATTACACCGACTGTGGGAAAAATGCAATAAAAATAATTTGGCTATAAATTGTAGATTTTATCCTGACAGTTATTGGTGTAAATTTAATATGGGTCTGATCCCGCTATGATTATCTCCAGCTTAGTTGTTAGTAAGAAAAGAAAAAAAAAATCCTTTTGCACACTTTTGTACAGCGTGTGGTTTAACCACACAGAGGCAGTAAAGTAACACTAATTGAACGTCTATTTGGTGCCTTCAGTGTCATTAGGATGAAAGATTTATGTGCAGCAGTTTTGAGCCACCCCCTCATTTCTTTACCGTAGACACGAAAAGAGCCAGACATTCTTCAAAGCAATCATTTTCTTTTAATATTTCAACATTTGATCTTCAGCTCCGTCTTTGCACTTCACCATTTATTATTCATTGGTCTGTTTCTTATGCTGTTTAAACACTGACGTAGGAGATTTTTTTTAAACATTTGTTTAAACAAGGGAATTCTGCACATACGTTTTTGAAGTTTGAATTGTCTGTGGCAACGTGACACAGCGGGCGAAAGTTTTCTATAGCTCCGGCTAATTACTGTTACACAATTGCTATTGTCTTTGCAGCAGGTTGAAAATAAAGTGTCATGCGCAAACCGACACAGCGTGTTGTCTTGGGATTTTATGCTGTCGCCCAACACAAAGGAACGCCCAACAGTGAGGTGGGTGGAACATGAAACGTGCCATTCGTCGTGCTTTTCAACTAGTCCTTGAGAGGGATATTAGGAAAAGCTGCAATATGCAATAATATTAGTCAATGTTGCGATATAGCTTGCGATAAATACAAAAAAAAAAGGTTAAGCATTAATGTCTTTTTTTGCTTTACAATCATAGCTAACGCAGGCCCCAGATAATAAGTAGTCCATTCAGATACTAAAATAAATATGCAGGGTGTGATGTTTTTTCCAATAAAACAACATAGCTGTGGTTTCTTATCAACTTGACCACCTTTATTTTCCCAAAACCTTTTATGTTGCATTAAACAAATGTCAGCAAACATATTAGGGGTCAGTAAGAGCCTGAACAGAGTGTGCTAATATAATTACTTAATACTTATTGCGCTTCAGGTGATTCTTTGCAATACGCATATAGTGATATTGTGATATATTGTGCAGCCCTAACATTAATCAGAGGAACAGCAATCGGGAGCTGTGGGGGAGCTGCAGATATACAGCTCGGGTGCAGGAGAACTAGCCTATATGTCAAGGGTGTCAAACTCATTTCTATATGGGGCCACTTTGGCGTCACAAAGTCATTAAAAGGGCCGGTTGCATGTGTAGAGACGATACTTTTCATTTCATAATTTCATTCTAGTTCACATAGTAGTATAAAAAATGCACAGTAACATAAAAGTAGCACCCTTAGGCACCATTTATATAGTTTATCTGCAAACAAAAGTTGATATTGAGTGAGTTAGACTTACAGGAGGCACAGTTTTAGCCACTTTATACACTTTAAAAGGATATATACCTCTACTTTATGACATGATATGCCTTTTTTTTTTGGCTCTTGAGGGCCGGATAATTTTTCTTGACGGGCCGGATTCGGCCCGCGGGCCTTGAGTTTGACACCTGTGCTATATGTCCAGTGGTGTAAAATTTGAGGAAGAATGCCAAGAAGAAAGTGATTGTTGAAAGAGAGCCATAGGAAATCCTGTTTGCAGTCTGCCGCAAACCATGTAGGGGACGACGGCAAACGTGGAAAAAGCTGCCTTGTTAAGCTTGTCATTTTTGACCTCCGTGGAAAACGCTGTGTCAGGGAGACCAGACACATGAGCCTGAACGCCACATCGCCAGGATGACACATGGTGGTGTCAGCAGTATACCGTGGGGATGTTTTTCCTCCTGCGGTTACAGATTTATGACACATATTAAACCATGTAGAACTTGTATTCAGCTTTTTAACTATGCGCTACGTTGTGTTGATATATAGATCTCTAAATATTTTATAGGCACGAATCAGCTTCACGACTTCCCGCGTGGTTAATAAAAAGTCAACAGACGGCGCAGAAAGCGACACAAAGAGCCTGAATGCAGCACGTTTGGCCCCGGTGCTGTTTCCCCTGTCTGCGGCAGAGCGGCGCTGCGCCGCCCTTTCTCCCTCCTCCTGGCTGCTGGGCTGCGTGGGACCGTCCGCCGCGGCAGTAACTTGATACCCGGAGACGAGCGGTCCAGACGAGCCCGCAAAACGAGGCGTTCCCAGCCGCCCCGGGATCACATCGACAGATAACCATCTCTTCCGTCCGCCATCTCTCAGCACCGGGGAGGCGGGGGTGGAGGGAGGGGGGAACGATCTCCGTCCACTGCTCACCGGAACAGCTCACCGTAGGCGCCGATGACCCGCGAGTTGTTTTTTACGTTCTCCAGACTGGAACACGACACGGGACGCGCACAACTAACTGGCTAGCTCCGGGGCTAGCGTCAGTTAGCTATCGGCTTTTAACATTACACGAATGAAATTTAGGGCGTTTTTTTTTTTTTTTTAGAAGGCAGTTCTGTTGGCTTTTGAGAAGAAGAAGTGGACGTTTCAAAACATTGTGTTAAACCACGGCGCATTAACGCGTCGGTTATTTTAGCGATATTTAGCAGCTTCGCCCCCAAGTTTTCTAGCAGCAGCCGGACTGTCGCTGCGGGCTGCTAGCATGTTAGCCGCTGCCGGACGCAGACGCCGTGTTCCGGCATCTCACAGATGGAAGATCCGCCGCGCGACGTCGCTGCTCGGCTGATCTGTCCGCTCCGCACCGGGCTCCAAAGCGGGACTATTTCACCTCCTTTCCGCCGCTCTCATTAGTCCACCGACCCCAGCAACAAGAACAACAGCTACCCATTTAATATAAATATATATATATGTATATTCTTTTATTTTTTTATGCATTAGTTATCAATGTGTTGTGCTGTCTGGGAGCTCAGTTCAAGTTATTGGGCTGACTTTAGAGGAAATACGCGGAGGAACGGAGTAGAGGAGGACCAGAAGAGGTGCAGCAACGACTCGGAGGAGAGCCCCAAGGAACGATACCAAAGTACGCTGCCATGTCTGGGAGCCGAACAGCGATGAAATCTCTGGCGAGGTGTTGGTTTTGCCTCGCGATCCTCCAGACTTCTGTGGCCGGTGAGTGGCGTCCATTGGTTTTTGGTTTTAGAAGACGGAAAATGCGCTTCTGATGAGAGGTTAGCCCGATTCTGGCCCACAAGTTAAGGATCCATTAGGAGGATCCAAATGGTGTCGGCTGGACCCAGTCGGATCTTCGTTCAGGGCCGGTCAAAACTATTCGAACTTCATCATTTTGGTGCCCATTGCGAGTCAAAGCGATCGTCACTCTTTATCCTCCATAGCGCGATTTTCTTTGGTATATTTATTTAATATGTTTAGGGGTGAACAGGCTATAATTTGGATTTATTGTTGTATTCCTTGTAATATTTAAAAAAATATTCTTTATGGGGGGGAAAATACGAGTATTTTTTAATTACACCGAAAATCATTTTTACATGAAGTTGAAATTTCAAACTCAATATCAATGTTTACAAACAAAATACTCTATGCTTATCAAAAGTGGAAAAATCTAGTCAATACCATTATGACAATAGTTTATGTTGTCCTAATTAGTGTATATACCAGTAAGCCACAGCCATTTGGATACACCAGATTAACAAAGTGTTGTTTCCCTGCATAACAAACAGTAAACAAGTGTTGGTCTTGGATTCATCTGAACAGCTGAGTGCAAATCAGCCTTCTTAATCTGCGTAAACAAAGGATCTGGTCCATGCAACTGTATTCGGCGTTTCTGGTAATTTCTGTAATGTGTTTTCTTTGGTGATCAGCTAGAGTTTAGCAGGCATGGTTGCCTTTCTGTAGTTTCTGGCTAACCTCTGACTCGAGTTGGTCTTGATCCGCTGCAGTCTGAGCCCTAAAAAAAAAATAAAAAATAAAGAAGTGCGTCGTTTTTGCCTCTCAACCATTCCGTACATTTGTAGTTTTGGTAATTTAATTACGGACGTTTTTAGACAACGAATTGGAGCCAGCTTTAAAAGTAGTTGCAGCGTGTTTCTGCAGACGGATAACACAAAAAAAAAATCACGTATCATGTCCCCCCCTGCTGGCCAGGAGGCTAAAAGCACTTGCTTAGATTGCTTCTGTCTTGTTCCAGATCATCCTGTCTGATGCTGCCTAAAGTCACGCACGCTGCCTCTGATGTGTGCGTCTCCCATGCAATGTGTGAAAAAAAAAAAAAAATTATAAACCTTTTCCATCGTTCTGTGTACAAAAGGCTTGGAGAGAAAAAAAACGCGGCCAAGAACACGCCGTCCCCGCCGGCCGACTTGTGCCATGTGTCTGAGACCCCGGAGTCGAAGCCAGGCTTCTGTGAAACCTCGAGCTTGATAAGATAGCAGCAGACAGAGGGACGGTGGAATATGTGGGAAGAAAAGGTAGCTAAGGTAATAGAAGTTAAGCTTCGTGGCGGGAGCAGCTGCCAAAGATGAACTCTCGTAGCATTGGAGCTTCATCCTTTTATAAAAAAAAAAAAAAAAAAAAAAGCTGTAATCTGAAACTAAAAAGGATTTCTGTTCATGATCTAAAGCTGTTAGTGTTTGGAGGTTATGTCCCGCATACTTGGATGTTTACTAGAAGAAGGTATAAGAGCGTGTGTTATTCTCTTTCTTTTTTTTTTTACTTATTTCACATTTTTTGACACCTTACAACCAAAATGTTACTTTAATTTTTTGAGATTTGATGTAATAGAGGAACATACTGTAGTGCATTATTGCAAAGTGGAAGGACGATGATGCACAGAATTCATTATTTTACTAATATTTGTTCTAATTCTTCTTAAAGCAAAGCCACCCCACAGCATAATGCCACCACCACCGCCAGTGAATGAAATGAATGAAAACTTTATTGTCATTGTCACAAGAACAACGAAATTTAAAAAGTGCCATCGATCCGTGCATATGTTTAAAAAACCCAATAATAAATAAATAATAAATAAATCTATGTCCCTCAATTTACACACAATATATTTTGGTTGCATTTAGTTTTATTATTGCTGTCGGGTAAAAACTGTCTCTAAAACGGTTGGTTCAGTGCTGAAAGTTGAACGCATTAGAGGCGTGCTTTCCTTACCCCCCCTTGTCCGTTTACATGGACGGGGAGCAGTTCTTGCTTGTATCGCGCCCCCGGCACGCTTCAGGGTGATAATGAACCAATCGGCTGTTGAGATTCACCGGTCCAGTTTTTCCGATCGGATACCGATACCTGGGCTGAGCGTGTCAGCCGATACCGAGCCGATACTACCGTTAAATGAACCGTGTGCCTTGCCGTGTGTGTGGTGTTGAATTTACCAACTTTATCGCCAACCTTCGCGATTTTTCCCGTCGCAGTTGGGCTTATTGGCGTGTCGCGTTTGAAACGTTTCCAAATAGCAGACTTGGTTCGGTCCGGCAAACATAGAATTGAGGTGACTAGATCGCTGTAACTGCGTTGTTGTGTTTTGATGTTGATAAAACAAAAAAAAACGAAAATCCAGCTAATTGGGTCAGTATCGGAGCCGATATCCGAACCGGGGTACGGGATCGGAGCGTCGCTAACCAGCAGTAGCTCCGTATTTAATGGCATACCACTTCACCTGTACCGCATCCAGCCCAAAAATTATAATTTCTCGGATAAAATACCAGCTAATCAGAAAATTGTTGCACAACTGTCCACCAGTTTTTAACTATTTAAAAAAAAAATAATAATCCCATTAAGAGTTAAAGTATAATATGAATCATTTTATAGCATTTGTTTTCCAGCGCGTTGCCTCCATCATGCGGTGGTGCTAGTGTGTTCAGCACCACCTCAGAGGCTCACGCAGCAGCTACAGTCTGCTTGGTGTTTTATTTTATAAACTGGAAATACGGACAAATGGCACCTCTGTGCCAATCGATTTTCCTCCCAACCCCAGTTGAAATATAGGCATTTCCCCCCAACTTATCGGACATCTGCCATCCCCTCCCATGCATTTAACCCGTGTGCAGCTCACACGGGTCGGCCTAATGCGTTACACGTCCCACGGGAACTAATTAATGTGGTGGCGTTCCCAAATTGGGGAACGGTTCCAAGCAATTCCCAAGCCTTTCGTGGGCCAACAGGTATTAAACGAGCTCCTTCCCAATTGCAGACCAACTTGTAGCAAATTCCTGCTACGGCCCATGTGGAGATACGCTAGTAATTCTGAAAGCCTGCCGCCCCGGATTACAAAGTCACGCAGTGGAGATTTTGCTGGTAAAAAACGTTGATCTTAGAGTCAGTTAGGACAAATCCGCATTTTCTGTTATCGTCTCCGTTCTAAGCCGGGCTCCCAACACGCGCTGCGACTGTAGTGTGCGTCTGGTGTGGGCATCCAGCAGAGTGAATGTCTTAGTATACAAAGTGAGAACCTGTGATGCTTGGAGTGCACCAGCGTCTGGATGCCTTCAAGCCACGCAACGGGCACAAAGAAGAAGAGAACGACGATGTCGTTTTTGAAACTATTCACACAGACGTTCAGGAGGAGATCAGCGTGAGGAACCGGGATAGATCGTCTGGTCCCACCTTAGTCTGAGCCGTGCTAAACGTACAATAGAGCAGTGTTCGTGCGGCGTTGCGCGCCGGCCAAGAGGAGAAATTAGCGGATGTTTCGCAAAAACAAAAGGCGCAGCCTTGAGACGGTAACTCAGAGTGACAGGCCGTGATTAACGCGGAGCGTTCTCCTTGGCCGGCACAGACAATGAGTCTGGAGTTCTAAAAAAAAAAAAGAAAAAAAGTTGAGGATTGTCACAGACAGAACCTTTGCAGAGAGGGTCGATTATTGGGCCTTTTTAGAAATCGTGCCTGCCTCCTCTGCAACTGCTGCTCCTCTCTGTTGCCATCCTTTTACATCACAAGCCCCGGATGTTGCCGCGTGCCTCAGCTGGAGTAGACTCTCGCAGAAAACATCCAGAACACCCCAGTAACCCCACATCGATATTAAAACTTACTGGGGAGCAAGTTTTAATATCGATCCCAGGCAATTAAATGAGCAGACACTTTTAAAAGGAGAAATAATTAAGGGTGAAATGCGTGATTGACATGATGTTGGGGACTTGCTTGAAGAATAGTAGCTAAAGTGCTTTAAGGTATTAATTAATCATGGTATGACATTACTTACGCAAAAAATGTATAACAATCTGTTTAAAACAGAAGAGCAACAATTTCTCCTGCTGCTACTAAAATAACATTGATTCTGATAATGTTATGGTGCTTATTTATTATTTTGACCTTGCTGTTTGGCAGACGCTCGTCTGCTTCCGCGGAGCCGACATTAACCTAACAAGCTCGACAAGTCAGTGGGACTGCATGAATTCTTGCGTTGTGACAATCGGCTTTTTTTCGGAAGCCAAAAAATATGTCCAACAAATTGAATTTGTTGGAAATTGAAGAGTACAGAGAGTTCTTATTTCAGCCAGCTGACTGGCAGCGTGCAGTGGTAGGGTGGTGGAGCGGCAGTGCTGCCATACAGCCGTTATATCATTAAACAGATCTTTAACCGCCATCTCTTGTAGTTTTGAACCTGCAGTTTTTAAAAACCCTTGGTATTAGGGGTGATCCACCATGTATCGATTCAAAGATTAACGATCCAATTCCATCGACTCAAAAGTTAGCGATCCATATCATCAATATTCAGGCATGAAACTATATTGAACAGCCAGGCGATCTATTATTTTTCTAAAATTAGAAGAATGCTGTCTTTGATTTGAATGCCTGATGCTTGTAAGAGCATATTTTTTTGTGAGAGTTGATTTTGATGTAAAAAGAAAATGCGTTAGGTCGTGTCCATCGCATCAGTCGCATATCATAACTTTGTTGCCTTGTACAACACCACTATATTGCAATATAGTGGTGTTGTACAGCAACATGTGGGGGAGGGTTAATTTTTCTTCTTGTACGTGACTGAACAGTGTAGAAGCTTTTTTTTGGCAGCCTTATGATAAACTGTTTGCAGTAACAGGTGGGGGAGGGGGCTGTTGGTTCGTGTTTTAATGTGAAATGCAGTTCTGTTACGTTTTTTTTTTTTTTTTGCCATCTGATTTAAAGGACCCCGAGCCACAGAAGCGATAACCGCAGAACATTTTAGTGGCTTTGAAGCTTTTTAACGTTACCATACCTTCTCCGTTCTTCCAGTCACGTGTCCATTTTTCTGAGTTTGATCATTCCGATTGTAAATATCTATTTTCTGGCAGTCCCCAGATTAGGTTTGCAAGGGATTCACTGCAAAAACGGAACTAGAAATAGGTAAAATATTCTTTAAAATGAGTGTATTTGTCCTTGATTTGAGCAGGTAAATAAGATGATTTGCCAATGGAATAAGATGTTTGCACTTAAAATAGGAACAATTCATCTCCATCATCTTATTTTAAGTGCAGGATGTCTAATTATCTTATTTTAGGGCTCAAAAATACTCATTCCGTTGGCAGATAATCTTATTTACCTGCTCAAAACACTAACTTTAAGAACATTTCACTTATTTTTAGATCCGTTTTTGCAGTGTTTCGGCTCTGATTCATCTTTCTCCTTCCGGTGTTGTGAGTTTCAATAGAAATAATACCCATAGCCCTCCCAGAAAAGGAGAAAGCCCCTTCATACCGGACAACCAATGGCCTCCACTGGTTCGACGTTGCTCTGAAGCAAAAAAAAAAAAAGTCTGTGAAGCTGCTGTACAGCAAGACAGCTCATCGGTTCAACAAGGAAATGGTGTTATAGTCATAAAAACAGACCAAACGGAGATAGGGCCTAAAACCAGGTTTCCTTGTTTATATAATCCCGAGATTATGCCCCCCATGGAGTGAGAGCTAATGGCACTTGCCGTGACTGTTTTCATTACATATTTGGGAAAGTTAAGGTATACAGGGAGAATAGAAGGAGGAGATTGTGGGTTGGGGGGGGTTAGAGGTTTTGGTGTAACTGCGTCGTGGTCAATAATGGAGGCCTCTAAGCTTTGAGGGGAGTATAAACCCGGGATTAGCATAACTGTACCAGACCCAGACAGACACAGACTGAGTGGTGGTGTTATCGGTGGGGGGGGGGTTACAGAGCAACAGATGGGACCGATTAAATCCCCCACCACAACCACCACCTCCGTCACTCCGCATCTTTAAACTTAACCTCGTGAAAATCAGGGGTGTCGGCAAACGCCGGTCCGACCCATCCTGCCTCAGCGGCAACAGCATCAGGCACGGTTCGCGTTTTGGGCCAATGAAAACGCGGCACACCCGGGGGGGTGGGGGACACGGTGGTCAGGGTCAGCTGTGCAAAGAGGAGAGGCGAGGGCGTTGGGGAAAAGAAAGCACCGGTGCGTTTTACTGGGGGAAAATCAGTGTTTTGCTTTCAAAAGCAGGCCTGCCCGCCCGAGGCACCAGTGTTCAGCCGCACTTCCCTTCTCCCGTCTCTGGCTGTAATGGCGTACGTGAACTTAAACGTGCAGGGGAGGGCGCCGCCGACACGTCCCCGTGCCTTATAATCAAGTTTCAGACCGCCTTGTCTTGCGCTGCTTCTGCGTTGGCAGCGGGGAGGGGGGGGCAGGGAGAGAGATTAGATCGCTGTTGTTTTTTAGCAGCAAAGCCGAGGGAAGGGTAGCGCGAGGGGAGCTAGGAGGGTGCACTGAAGGCCGGTTGGGGGAGGAGGGAGAGATTAGCAAATAACTGGGCCATGGGTAAACACTCAGCGGTGCCCGCCGTCGTCCAATGGAGAGCCTCGGAGCAGAAAACTACTCTGTAGTCTCTTGATATGACTACCCTCTCTCTCTCTCTCTCTCTCTGTCTCTGTCTCTCATCTGCCTCGCTCCGCTGGCCTTGCTTGCATACTCTGACCCACAGTCCATCGCTGCAGCGAGAGCCAAGATCACAAAGCAAACTCCACACAGAGCGGTGCCCGAGACAGGGGCCTGCCACGCCGAATGAGAGAGGAGCGTAGAGATTGGCATCCAAACAGAAGCACTTCGAAAAAGATCAGTGAGCTGCAGACGAGTCAGGAAGAAGTGACAATAGTCAAAAGTCTCTTTATTTGTCTCCCTTGGCTGAGAATACCAACAACAGGGTTCCTGAACATTTTCTTGGTCTAGAAAATGGAAAATCCTTTCTTCCTTCTCTCCCTTCCTTTCCTTCCTTCATTTCTACGAAGGCAGACATGTCCTTTCTTTATTTCTTTCTCTCCTTGTGTCCTTCATTCCTTTCCAGTGTACTACCTTCCATCCTTCCTTCTGTCATTTCTTTCCTTTTTTATTTACTTTCTTTTTATTTCTTTCTTTATATTTATGTGCTTTAGGGCTAGACGATATAGGCAAAAAAAAAAGCATATTGATGAAATGAAGATCATATAGATCGATGTCGATAATTGTCAACAAATTCGAAACGTATATTTTAAATGCAGTCCTGGCCATTTTAGGCTGTTGCTTAACAACCTGTTTTCTGATACAGAACGCAGAAACACTGAATTAAAACTCAACCCTTTTATTTAAAAAACCTTTTTACCAAAACTGCAAGTTTAAAAAAAAAAAAAGTATAAAAGGAACGACTGCGCGCTGAACTCTATGAAGGGGCTTAGTGATGGAACGTTCCTGGGTCTGGGTTTGTGATTGGTTGGGAGGATGAAATGACTTTAGTATTAACCTACATGATAGGCCAGAATGCAAAAGGAAGGAAAACTCTTATCCTATTGACCTTTTTTTTTCTATCATCGACAAACGTCGATTGATATTGTTATAGAATTATCGTCCAGCCCTAATGCGCTTTCTCTTTCTATCCCATCCATTCATCCACCCATCCTCTGTTCTTTACGGTTCATGTTTAAAGCCTGGCCAAAGAAAACCTCTGCTGTCAATTCCTTTGTTTTGTATTTTAAAATAAACGTAAAGGACTGAGAACGGCAGGTCAGGTTGGGTCTGGATTTGTCTGCAATTTTTACATGAGCCAGTCATTTTTGTTTTTACAGGCCTTCAGTTTCATTGTTTACGGAAGTAATTGCAAATGTAACTGTTTTTAATTTTAATTTTCAATAATTTTTTTTTTTTTTACATAAAAAAACAACACTGGACACCGGTCAGCATCTCTCCTTGTTATTAGAAAGCTGTTTAGCAATGGGAGCCAACAATATTAAGACCACATATTAGCAAGACGATGTACAGCGGTTAACAGCGGTCTTCTATGGAGCGCTAACGCTACTACTGTGTGTGGATATGCAGTTGGAGACAGGAGAGTGACGTGAAAGTAGGGCTGGGCGATATGGAATAAAAAATAAATCTCAGATTTTATCATACCAAATCCGATTAATCGATTTTCTCCTCTTTTTTTGTTTCATTAAAAGGAAATTAAAGAAATTATTTTAAAACTTTGCTTTTTATGTCAAGTATTTCGTCAGGGAGTTGACCTGAATTCATAGTGCAACTAAAAGCAAGCTGTGAAACATGTAAAACAAGATGGCAGCCGTGCCATTATAAACAATGTAAATATAACAAAACATTTGCTGCTAGTGGTATTACACATTGAGCTAAGAACAGGCTTCACTGCGCTTGTGAACATCAAACTAAGTTAAAAAAAGTAAATAAGTAAATAAAGTACCTCGTATTATGGTAAAAAAAAAAGTTTCCACTTAACAATATTTTGACAATACATTTGTCTAAACATATATTCAGCATCGCATGCTGTTCTCTTCATGGAAACCCAATGAGTGTATTAGCAAAATAAAATCCAGATTTTCCAAAAATGAAATCTTAAAGAATTGTAAATTCGAATTAATCGATTAAATCGATTTATCGCCCAGCCCTACGTGAAAGATGGATAAAATGTGACATGACCGTTCCTCAGTTGCTTTGAAAAACATATGATACGTATCTGAATTACTGCCACATATAGAAGTGGCACAAATGGTTTTTTTTGTTTTTTTTAGGGGGAGGTTGAAAAGATCAGAATTTGGCCGTTCACACTGCCATGAAAAAGAAGGATATGGGTCACAAAAAGATCGTATTTGGGTTGCCTTTCCCTGCAGTGCGATCGTAGCCTCTGTCAATTATAAGTGAAACCGTAAATCTTCACAGCACAGGTCTGTGTTACTTTAAGACCCGCGTTTAAGTCTCCAGTCTCACAAATCAAAGTCACGCCCAGTCTCACAACGCACGTCTAAGTGGTGCCTTAGGTTTTTTTTTTTTAGAGCTAGAGTCTAAGACAAGTCTCGAGTCTTTTAGAGTGAGAATCTAATTAAATTTTCCACTTGGGATCGACACGCTCAGGAATCATGTTAGTGCCAGGTCTGAACGGCGCTAAAGAACAACGAGGAAACGGAAATCAATGAACCTGTATTGTGTCCATTTGTCTGGCGTGCACTTGTGTGCCAGCACGTTGGCACAATGAAACTATTTAACGTGCCGAACGCCAGTCGGTGTGTCATAATGTTATTTCCATCTCACAGAAGGTCAGGCTTTGAAGTCTGGGAGTTTAAAGGGTTAGAGAGACAGTTAGGGTGTTTCACAGCGAGATGAAAGGTGAAACAGAGCTCTTCTTAAGTTATTGTTTGGACGTCTGATGTCTACTGGTCGTTTTGTATTGTTTCAGTGAACTCTTGGAAGAAAATCACACTCAAAAGGCTGCGAATGAAATCCTAGAAATCAATTTCTGGATAATTCTTTGGGTTTTTAATCAAAGGGTGCCTTCCTGCGGCGTGTTTTGGTACGTCTCTGAGGTGTCGCTGACAGAGCAACGTCTACGGAATTCATTTGGCCGCCTCAAACGCCAGGCGTTAAAAGTTTCTGTCAGCGTACGGGAGACGCTGCTGGAAATAAGTCAGTTTTTCCAGCCCGGCATGCGACGTCGCCGTGTTTGTCTTGCCGTCTGTGGGTGTTGTCGCGGGCTCTCTCCATTGTTTCTCCCCTGTTGTACGGGAGCTCCTCCTGTACGGCTCATGTCCGCACGTTCGCCAGCGTGGAGGAAAATAAATATCCTCATGACAGACGGGATCATTCCTTATACCCGCTCTGTACGCTAAGAAGTGCCCTGTCTTCAAGGTGGCGGCTTTTAAAACAATCTTCTTGGAGGCAAGGCAATCACTTTGTGTCGTTTAACCACTTAGCCACCTCAATGGTTACGTTTACTATGCTTGATTTGTCTGTTAAAGTACTTATGACTTAATTGTTCTTATTTTGTACAAGTGCAGTTTGTAGTTGCACTGGAAATAGACAGTGGGAAGGAAACCTTCAGTCATATACGGTTATTTGGCTAAAATATTAGCTATACCTGTTAAAACTAAAACTAGCTTCAAGAATAAACTATTTGTATCATTTTAATGCAGTTTAAACTATTAATTAGATGTAGCAGTGGCATTAGCAAGTTTATGTACCTCAACTAATGTCCTGTTGACTGTCATGAATACAAATAGGCCAGTATGAGATTCTCACAATATAATAACCATGAGTTTTGCACAAAAAAATCAGCATCAGCATGGTCTATTTGTTTTGATTGAAACAGAACAGCAATGGGTCTTCTAACTGCTGCTAAAGTATCCCACTGGTTATATTGATGTAACATTCATCTTTCTTTTTTTTTTTTTTTTTTTTGGTTTGGTCAGCATTAAGAATATACAACAACCTGCTGAATTTAGTTGTAGTTTTCATGTGCTTCTTGTGTACATTGTCTGCTTTCCAATATGCCCATTTTTTTCTGTACCTGCTGGAGTATCGGTGAGGACAGAACAAGTAGATAATAGCTAGTTAATTAGTAGAGTAGAAGATAACATCCTTGGAGTCTGCATCTACACTTGCAGAAAGAGATATAACGAAATCAACCACAAAAGGATCACTTCTTTGATAATATCAGAATATGAAAATATGGAAAAATATTTCATATAAGAGTTATTTGGTGACAGCCAAAATAATTTATGGGGTTTATCTGTACAGAACTGTTATCGGTGTCAGGTTGTTTATATATATATTTTTTTATAGGTAAAGTTTTAAAGACCAGTGAAATTCTCCATCAGAATGGACACTTTCTGTTAATAAGATGCATAAGTTGTACCTGGCTGTATGGAGCATCAAGTAACACAGTGCTGCCCCTCCCCCACCTGCTGCTGCCGGGACAGCAAAATCTAAGTGGTTCTATGAGTTTAGTTTAAAGACCTTTGCTTTTTTGGCTCCCAGAGATACTTTAGAAAGAGCCGAGCAGAACAGAAAAGGCACGATATTTGGCCCGTTGTTTGTTTTCAGAGGCTGATCAGCAGCTCCAGAGTTACCACAAAACTGATAAAACATCAGAAGATAATACGGCGAGCGACGTCTCATATGATACTTTAAAGTGTAACGGAGACATCAGCTGAACACCTCTGCCAAATCATGCAGTGGAAACAAGCAAAGACCCCCCAGCTGCTCATTGCTAGTCAGCTGGCTGAAAAAAAAAAAACAATTCTGAAGGCTTTAAAAAGTCCATCAGAACTAGAATGGTTTTATCTGAGTCGTCTCTTGCTGGCTGCTGCTTAGGTGTATTGACAGGCGAAGTAGGCAGAGGGAAAAACGAGGCAAATTATGCCTGTCTACACAGGCATAATTGTTATTTGGAGCAGGTCCAAATAAGGAACTACAGGCTCAAACCACACCCATGATCACCACGTTTTTGTATTTTTATCATCACAGGCGTTCTTCTGTCTTGTTAGACAGTTGATTTACTACCATGTCAATCACAAACCGTGTTGGAGACGTCTTCATATGCTCATCGGTGCAGCACAGAAGGCTGCAGTGTTGTTTTAACACAAACGGTGGCTTTTTCTTGCCGTGTTACGATGCTTTCTCTTTTTAGATCAACAATCTTGCACCGATTAAGTTAAGAACAGAGGATTCATTGTGAGTGAATGGACAGTGGCGTGTTGTGCGCGCCGTAAAACAGTAGGTCAGGTTGTTATCGGCGCTCCTTTAAAACGGAGCTTGTGACAAATGCAGTTTTATCACCGGATTCATCTATGATGCGGTTTCTTCGCTGTAGTTTGGGCAAAAGCACGGACCGTAGTACCCGTTTGACGTCATAAGGTAACAATAATTACCGGGCCTCGCTCGGTAATGATGCGCCTGCTTTTTGTCTTATAAAAATCCAGAGCGTCCTTTTCCTCACGGCCGTAATTTATTTATTTTTTTTGGCCTTGAAAGAAAACTCGAGAGGAATTTGAATGCAGCATTCGAAGTGTGACTCAAGCTAAGATGACGGAGAGATAGAGGAAAAAAGAGGAACAAGAGCCGGTTGGAGGAAGGAAAAAATTGGACCTGCACGCCCTTGTTTTAGCGCCGCACTTAAATTTTCTGTAGACTGCTAATAGTCTCTTCAGACGGAAAGACATATGGAGAGGACGGCCTCTATAGATGGATGCGCGACTAGAGCGAAGTGAAATTTCGCTCCGGTTCAACAATCCGAACTTTTGTCAATTCGGGTCGATACGTTCAAATTCTTCCTCGTTTGCAGAACCACCTTTTTGCTTCTGTTAACGCAGCAAATCTTTTGGAGTATGTCTCGATGGTGGAATGTAAAACCTCCGTCCCAGTCTCAAGTGTTTTGCAGACTTACCGTTTTTTCCTCAAGGATTTCCCTGTATCATATTTTATCCATCCTAATATCAACTTTGACCAGCTTAAATGTCCACGGTGAAGAAGAGCGCCCCCCCACAGCATGATGCTCCCACCACCATACTCCCCCGTGGAAACGGTGCGGCAAGGTGACGTTCCTAGTTGGTTTGATTAAAGGTATACTATGCTACCGGGGTTGATTTTCCAGCGAGGCTCCCCCCAGAGGGCGAAAGTAAAAGTGCACTGTCGTAAAGATGCTCAGCTGTTCTGGTTTCTCCGTCAAGCCAGGCGCGGTTGTTTTGAGCTTAGCAGACAGGCGAACGCAACGAAAAGTCGAAAAAACGGCAGTACAAACAATGACTAACACAGTGAAGGTATGAACATCAAGCTTCCCGCAGCGCTATCTTGGCGCTATCTTGACGTTAACACGCGGTTCTTTGTTGTTGCTTTCGCGCGTGCATATAGTGAATGGCAGGGCAAAAACACATGGAGTTCTCGCCGTAAAGCAAGACTGACTCTCGCGATGCACAGACTTCTGAGCCTGTGGGTGCGGGCCGAGGGTTCTTGCGGTATTTCCCCCACAGACCACCAGGGCGGCCGAGAAAACCTTTGTTCGACCTGAAATGACTCATTTAATCATCCAAAACGGTATGGAACACATTAATTAACTGAAAAATGTTGCATAGTATGCCTTTAATTTTGGTTTTGTTTAGGGGTATCAGAGTAAAGCTGCTGCAATCAATTATAAAAAGGGGGGGTGGGGGGGGGGGTGGGTGCGGATTTAAAATGTTATCATATTTTGTGGCACGGTTGTGAAAAATGACAATCTTTCACAACAACATGGAACATGAGAAATGCTCACCCCTAATGATGCCTCATCAATATAGTTTGTTTTTGATTCCTAACATAAAATTCAGCTTCTTAGTTCTCTCATCCCTCCAGGTGTATTCTGGCTTTACCAACTGTAAGAAACGGCAGTATTTCTGCAGAAAAACGCTCTAATGTTTCTGGTCTCTTTCATGTTCAGATTCAGCGTTAACTCGGTGGAAAATAACAGTCGTTTGAAACCCAGGAATTTCTCTCCTCCTTTAACGAGGAGCTGGACTCGGCTGTAAAAAGCTGATTACTTCTATTTTCGTTTTCTTCTTTTTTTTTTTACAATCTCAGTCATCAGTTTATGTGGTAGTGAGTTGGAGATTTTTATTTTAATAGATTTTTTTCTTTTTCTTTTTTTTCTTTTTGAGGAAATAAGGCCACACACACACACCCTTGGGTGGTGATTTTCACCCAGAAGTTAATGTCCTTGAACTTCACGCTAGTTCAGAACCCGGGAATCGGCAGACGGCTCACTTAAAAACCAGCCTCCTCTTCAAAATGGGGGGGGAAAGCGACGCCCACATGCTTCGCCCGACAGTTAGGACTTCCTTCCCCCTCGCCGCCCGCGCAGCACTCCCCTCTACAGGCAGAGCCGGGGACGGAGAACAAGAGGCAGCGGAGGGCCTGCAGGTTGAGGGCGGCCTACGGTAGGCAGGGGTTGACAGCTTTATCTGCTCATGAGAACAGAGGAGGGGGGGGGAAAGCTGGCTCAGTGCCCAGCTGAGCTACCACATTGCCTCAACCCCTGCTCACACAGGCTAGCTTGACCTTGGACAGGGCACAGTGCCCCCCGCCCCCACCCCACTGCTCCCAGCGCCTCTCCAGGCTGGAGGAAAAGGGAGGAGCTGTGGGAGTAAAGGAAACAAACTGGCACATCATGTCTCTCTAATCTGAAATTACCCACAACACACGCTGTGTACACACACACACGCTTTGAAATTCAGACTATGTCGTCCTCTGGCTTTGGTCTCCCAGATGTATGTCGCAAATAAACAAGTAAGCTTGCCCGGTTCTCCTCCCGGCTCCATCTTTCCACTAAAAAAACCCAAAATTAAAGGTTCACGAGCCTTGTTCCTGTGCTTGGAAAGAGCGTCCGTGCCCTCTAAACTTTGGTCCCGTCTCCTGAGCGTATCGCGGTGGGGGAGTTGAGGCGATCGACCAACACAGAGAGGGAGAATAACTGGAAGAATAATTCTTCACTGCAAAAACGGATCTAAAAATAAGTAAAATGTTCTTAAAATTTGTGTTTTTTGTCCTAGATTTGAGCAGGTAAATAATATTATTTTCCAATGGAATGAGTATTCTGACCCCTAAAATAAGATAATTAGACATCCTGCACTTGAAATAAGATGATGGAGATGAGTTCTTCCTATTTTAAGAGCAAAAGTCTTATTCCATTGGCAGATCATCTTATTAACCTTCTCAAATCAAGGACAGATACACTCATTTAAAGAAAATATTACTAATTTTTAGTTCCGTTTTTACAGTGCTGGTTTTCACATTTTATTGCTTATAGAGACTGGAAAGTGATTGTGTCCCCTCAGCATAATGCTGCCACCATCATGTGCTACAATGGGGGATGTTGCATTCAGGTTAAACAAAATGTTGGGGTGTCAAAGTAAATGGGGAATATTTTTTTATTGTTTTTTTTTTTTTAAAACATGTAGCATTTTTCTTCACATTTCGGCACTACTTTATGTCGATCTGTTTTCATAAAATCTTCAATCCAAAAAAAAAAAAATGTGAATAGGTCCAAGGGCCGTAGGGGCTTTAGCATGGAGCAGTTTTTATGTTGTGTTTGTCAGGCTGTAAGGCAGTTAAATTCATCAAGGTGGCGGCTCTGTGTGTGTGCGCGCCGTTCCCTCTGCTGTGTGCGTGAACGGCGTGTCCTTCAGGCTGGAGTTGAATGGATTTTTTCCTATTGATCTTCGGGCTCGTCGGGAGGCAGCCGCTTTAATTGGGCGCGTAGCTGGTTCTCATCCGCGGACTCTTCCCGCGTCCGGCAGACGAGACGCGGCTGAAGCGAGTCTGCGCGATTTCTGTTGCCGTCCAACGAGCATAAAAGGGCAGCTGAGTTCCTAATAAAAGCCCTTTAATATCTACATCCCGCCACTGGAGCTATCGATCGGACGTTGGGTAAATTTGTTTGTTTCTTTTTCGTAATGAAAAGAGCAGATGGATGTGAATTATGAATGAACTAGAACGTCCACAGGCTCTTAGCCCCACCTATTAAATTGAGCCAAAGCGACCGAACGCCTCTCCTCGGGAGGGCCCGCGTTTTCGCTGCCTCGTCTTCTCGCTCGGTTGTCATAAACGAGGCGCACCCACAGGAACAAGGATGGTAACGAAGCGCCTTTTGTGTCTTTGCAGCTGCCCAGGGGGAGTTGAGGGAGTGCGCCTTCACGGACCAGCTCCAGCACGGGGAGGTGAAGCGGGTGACGGAGGGCGAAGGCTGGGTCTCCCCGGAGAACACCACCATTCGCTGCGCCAAGGGCAAGCACTGCTTCGGCCTGTGGGAGAAAACCCTTCCCGGGGAGCTAAGGCTGGTCAAACAAGGTAAACTTGAAGTTCACAGCTTTCTCCTGCCTTTGTCTGACTTGGGTGTTTGGAACTGACGTCAGACAAAATAGAACCCGAGTAGGCTAAAAGAAAATGGGTCACAAATGAAGATTTCGTTAATGGAGGGTTAGGGTTTTGTAGGAACCCTTGCCAGGAAAGTTTCCATCACCATGGAGGAATGTTGGCCCACTCTGGTTTGAAGAATCAATGTAATTAATCCACATTGGAATTTTCTCCAGCATGAACTGCTGCCTGGCTCAGATTTCAATGTAGACTTTGACTAGGCCAGGGTTTTTTGAAATTCATTGAATGTGAATCCATATTCCATATTCCAATCTACTTTTTAGGCTAATTATACACAATTTAGACCTATTGATATTTTATCAAACAAGCATTTTATTAGTTGTTATCTCTTATTTGATGTATTTCTGATGTTTGGCACTTTGTTTTACCTCGTGTTAAAGTGCTCTTTAAATAATGATTAAATTCATGATGATTATGATCAGAATACACTTTTCCATCACCTCCCAGAAGCTGGAAAGAAAAGAGACAAAAACATTTTTCACACCTCTCTTAGTAACTCTAATATTTTAGTCTAAATACCTTAGCCTAAATATTTTAGGCTAAAATATGACACTTTTTATTTGTTTTTCTTCAATCCCTCGGTGATGTTTAGTAATTTCTGCCAAAGGCTGCAGCATTTTGATTTAATTCATCTGAATGCAGTATTTGCAAGCCATACTCTGATTGGATGGAAGAAAAACTGTCTGTGATTGGCTTTAACAGCCGAGCGAGCGCACAGCTGGTGTTGAGCGTGGAATGAGCAGGTGCGAGCGAGCAAAGTAGCGCGCGAGCAGAGATGGAACTCACCGTGAGGACAGTGGGTTGAGAAGAGTTTTTCGGTTTTCAGCGTTGAGAGTTGTCTCACTGCTCGCTTGGATTGGTTCCTACGCGCTCAAACAGAAGGCACGAATATCGCTACATAGTTTCACAGAGTTGAGCGGCAGCGCTGTCTTCTTCTCTGTCTTCTCGCGCCTCCCCTGTGACTCTTTGGCGCCCCCCAGGGGAGGCGCCCCTCAACTATTGAAAACCCCTGGACTAGGCCATTCCAAAACTGAGAGCCTATGTTCCTTTTAAACAGCTCAGACATTTGTCAAATTCCAGTTTTAAACACTCCTGCGTGAGGAAGGTGGTAGAAAACAGTCGAGTTACTAATTAAATTAGACATCTATGTACCCTTTAATTAACTACTAATCACTGAAGGTTGCGAGTTGTCCTGACTTGTAAGGAGAAGAAGAAAACGAGTCAAAACGTCGCTTTTCTTTCCCATCTCAGGTTGCTGGAGTCACCTGGCCGACAACCACGGCTGCCACGACGACCGCTGCGTGGTGACGGGCCTGCCCCAGCAGATCCAGAACGGAACGTACCACTTCTGCTGCTGCGGCAGCGACATGTGCAACGTCAACTTCACCGAGGACTTCCCGGTGCCGAGCCCCACGCCTCCGCAGCCACTCGGTGAGGGGGGCGGCGGCAAAGGACGACGCGTTTTTTTTATTTTTATTCAGAGTCCAGTCGCGGGACGGCGAAGTAGATGGCGTTGGGTCTGGACTGTGATCGGCTCGGGTTAAGGAGGTCAGGGTGTGTGGATGCAGATAAGACGGTGGGAGTTTCAGCCCTATTACTCACTTGGCTCATGGGTTCTAATCCACTAAAACGAAGTGAGAGTTATGTTGAAACGAGCCCGTCTGCCGTGCTTCCAGTGCACCAGTCACTTGTCACGCAGCCAACAGACGTATTAATAGCTGTTTTTTTTTTTTTTTTTTTTTTTTTCACCCGCGCCGCACCTGTGAATGAAAGCGACGTGTGTGGCGAGGTCGGGGCGGCGCTCATCTCCTCCGCAGACACGCTCTCCCACCAACCATGTCGTCTTACTGCATTCCAGGGATTACCGAGCGTCTGTCTGCAGACAGACAGCGGGAGCGTGTCGGCGGCTGTTCTGCCGCGGAGGCAGATAGCCGAAGGGGGGGGGTGTAAGGAGTTGGCGAGGGGTAATTGAATTGGAGCGTCTTCGATTCGGCTGTGAAATTCTAATTCCATTTGTGCTTGAGTTTTAAATCCTGATTTATTTATTTATTTATTTTGGTTTTGCCTGGATAATTCCTGGCATGTCTTGGGAGATTCATGGCTAAGTAGGAAAATGGAGGCCCGGCTGTGCGAGCGATCGAAAGCAAAGCTGGTGTCAGGGTGGGGTAATGGGAGTACTACACCAGCAGAGATCCTGCAAGGAACAGCATAGATGGCGAATTAAAGATGCTTTCTGGTAGTAATGTTTATTTTTAGCTCAGCATTTAAAAGTTCCAGTGCCTCGCAAAAGTGTTCACCCCCCCTTTGGCATCTCCCTGTTTTGTTGCTTCAGACCCTGGAATTTAAATTGATTGTTTTTTGTAGGTGTATTTTTTTTTTTTTTTTACTGTGACGCCTACAAAAACAACAAGGTTTATAGCTGATAGGTTAAAGTTAGGGGCCTTCAGAGCTCATTTCACTTCACCAGTGCAGATCCACCGCATAAAAAAGGACAGAGAGGTAAAAAAAACGTTTCAAATAGTGGGTTTGAATGTAGTAAATGGGTAATAAGATAGGTAAAAAGTCAAAAGGGGGGTGAAGACTTTTGCAAGGCACTGTATTTGCACCTTGATTAAGGATGCATTAAAAAGCCCTCAGATAAATTCCGCTCTAATGCTCTCATCCTATCAGCTCACCTCAAATGTTGTCTGTAGGATTTAGATGTAGGGAGTGTGGTGGCGAGGAGAGGAAGTAGATTTTGTGTCTGGGGGAACCGTTTCCGTGTTGATAAGAGCATTTGTTTTGGGGTCGTTATCCCGCTCGGAGACTCGACAGCGAGCCGTTCCCGTGTCACTGGCAGAGATTTATGTCCCGGTGCGTTCAGGCGTCCAACGCGGTTTGAAAAGCTCTAGAAGAAAAAAAAATCTGGAATTTGAAGTATTTTACGGCTATTGAAACCTATAGAAAAGGTAGATTTCGTATACCTGATTTGAGCGTTTTTCTCTACTGCGGTTCTGTACTAAATAACTATTCTCAAGTGAAAGGATGTTCGCCTCTCTCGTGCTGAACGAATGAACATCTGTGCTTCTGTCTTTTTTTTTTTGTCTTCAGTCACAAAGGTAGAAACAAAATGTGTTCATCTGAGCCGCTGATGCGTTAAGGATATAAGACTCTAGGCGCCACGTTTGACGTCTCCGCGTCTCTAAACGGCCTTTTCCAGTGTTGTGGAGGAACAGCAGCGTATACGTCCGTGTTTTTTTTTTTTTTTTTTTTCGCCGGCTTCCTTGTTTTGATTAGGAGCCAAAAGATCCTAGACTTTAAAGGGAGCTTTGTCACGTCCTGCATGTGTGCGTGCATGCGTGCTCACGCTGGTACGTCAATCAGAGCCGCCCTGCAGCTCTTAATGCCATCAATAATGAATCAAACCGTTGTCTTTGGACTGATTTTTTTTTTTTTTACAATCTAGATTGCTGAAAGTAGGCTTTTTGGTAAAAGGTCACGTTAATATTTAGATTCACTTTGTTTGTCGTGTTTCCTGCTTGCAGCCCACGGAACACTGCGCCACGAGGAGACGGTTATTATCGCCCTGGCAACAGTCTCCGCGCTGGTTGTGGTCGCCGTAGCAGCCTTCTTTGGTTACCGCCTGATGCACGGTGAGTTACCATGGCGCCGGGCTCTGGAGAGGAGCAGGGAGACGGGGATGTTTCAGGGCCGTCTGAAGGTTTTTGGAGTTCATGCCTTTCAGCTCCTTTGTCCATTATGTGCTGCGTTACAGCAATATATGTTAAAGGGAATTATTGGGGTTTTGTGTCATAGTCCAACACAGCGCAGTGTATCATTAGGAAGGTGAGTGAAAACGATATATGGTTTTCAAATTGGTTGGTGGAAAAATTGGAGCTTAATTGAGGGCAGGCCTGAGAGAAAAGCAGTTGTGCTGCTGCGTTGTGTTGGTGTATCACAGGGGTGTCCAAACCTTTTGGCATGTGGGTCGAAATTCTCAAGTTAGATGTACTGGAGGGCCAAAAAATGGATAATAACGATGGAAAATAACCCAAAATTGATATTGTGAAATTTTTTTCCTGCTTTACAAAATAGGATAATTTTAATTAAACATGTTATTCATATTTTCGGAAGAAAAAGGATGTTAAATCACTGTAGATCGAAAATTAAAAAGGGGTTTTACACTTTTACCTTACCAAAAGACTGAAAAAAAAAAAACGTATTATTATTTTTGGTCAAACAATATGAGAACAGGATTTGGCCGGTATTTCTTTGAAAACACTTGCCGTATTTAGCTAATTTTAATAAATGAATTGGGGGGGGGGAAAAAGTTTTTAATGCACAAAAGGTTGCATTTGGGTTTAAGTCCTCAGACAGATGTGTTCGTATTTACTATGAAATTAAATAGAATTTAAAAAGTGTGGTTATTAAAAGATTAACACATTTTGTGGTACCCAACGTTTTCAGTTGTAAGATCTTCACCTGTCTGTATTAATAAAAATAAAATGTTTTCATCTCCATCAGCCAAATCTTTCCTAAAATGCAGTTGGGGGGCCGCACAAAATCAATCCTGGGGCCACAAATGGGCCCCTGGGCCACACTTTGGACATCCCTGGTCAATCACATTGAATTCCAGAAAAACATTTTTGAGCTTGGGGTTGTTATGTGAAAGAAAAAAAAATGCTCAACATGACTTTTGCATAGCGTTTTTTTATGTTTTCCTATTTCTTTACGCGCCTACATTATCAGGAGATGGCAAACAAGGGCTGCACAACCTCAACATGATGGAGGCCGCCGGCTCCGAGAGCTCACTGGACCTTGACAATCTCAAACTGCTGGAGGTTAGTGCTCAAGCCGGCCTGAATTTGAACGCCTAGCTCCCTCTGCCAGCCCGTTCCTGGAGACCCCAGATATCCTGCTTAGAACCGAAACTGTCTCTTTAAGATTTCAACGTGTTGGTTATGATTGCTTACCGCCTCAGTATAGTTGCTTTAGACTGATAAAAGTATTCTGTGGTGAATGTAGAGGGTGAGCGGAGTTGAATGTTGATTTGAAGATATCTTGAGATTTCTATCAGACTGAAAGTCTGAGTATGGATTTTGACCGGGCCCCTTTTTCAAAAAAAAAAAAAGAATTCTCTTATTACTGATAGAGAAGAGTTGTGCTTTCACCAGCTTCTGCGTGCCTCCACAGACGCGAAGGAAAATTTGAGCTTAAAAGAGAAACCCAAGACGCGGAGCCAGAAATAAACCCAAACTACATCAAGGTCTGCGGTTGCTTTTGTCATTTCAATGTGACTTTTATCATGTGATCGTCGCAGGATGATACAGATGGCGGGTCAGGCGTATAAAAATAGGAATTTGCTTTTACTGACATCGGATCCTGAAAAAGCTGATACGGTAGTAGGAGGACTCATGTTGTGATAGGAAGCCAATACAGTCGGAATGATATTGAGCCGCAGCGACAATGGAGGCGGACAAAGACTTATTTAGGTCTCTCAGGCGGGCTAGCTATTTTTTTTTTTTTTTTTTTTTTTACTGCAATAGGGTGCTCAAGTTTCCAAAGCTGTGCAGGGATTAGTTTCTCTTTATATGATTAGTACAGAGAAATCTCTTTTGTAATTTTTTTGGATTGGGATTCCAGGATTTAAACCCCCAAAAGCCTGATCTGGATTCTTTTAAAATTGCTGTACAAATGAGCCATAACTCCCCTCCACCCCTCCCCCTCTTAGCTAAAAATGACTTGGCGTGTAAATTATACTCCTTGATTTGATTTACTTTGATGTAATTGACCAGCAGTCTAGGGCTCTGTGCAGACAGGGCATTAAACGTACATCCTGATAGGTTCAGCTTTCGCTAACAGTGTTTACATCAGGCTCTCAATTCTAGCCTGAATCAGTTTTTTGTTAGTTTTTGAAAAGGAGTCCTTAAAACGATTTTATTTCTTCAGAAGCAGGTATAATCTGGTTATAGATATTGAGGTATGCCAAGATTTAAAGAAAAGCCAGACATATTCTGTCGTACCATTCCAGTTTAATGAGTGTTGGGATGGACTGACCATTTAATGGAAAAAAGCTATCCAAGCCAGCCTCTCGTCGTGTTAAAAAGTGATCTGCGTCCGTGTTTAATCATGACTCAGCTGTGAGTAACCACGTGTTTTACAGAGCTGAGTTCAATTTCACTGGCTATGTTTAGGCCTGATTACCGCCTGACCTGTAGAGTCAGGAGATCGGCTAAGTAGGACCTGTCGGACAACATGCTGTAGGCTAAAGGATCTCAAAAAGCAACACATCATGCCCCGTTTAACGTCTGTTCAAAAACAGAAATAGGAAACAAAGTTATTGATGAGTGTGGAAAGCGTTGCTAAGACATCTCGAAGACTTTAGGACTCCAATGAACTACAGCAAGAGCCATTGGCCACAAATGGAGGAAACGTGGAACAGCGGTAAACGTTCCCAGGAGTGGAAGGTCTTCCAAATTTATAACTCATCTAGGAGGTATCAGAAAACAATCGAAATCACCACAGGCCTCACTTTCCTTAGTTAAGCTCAGTGTTTAACCATTGCTGGCCAAACCGACCAACAGATAGACCCAGCTCTAACTCGTCATAAATCATACTGACAATCCTGAAGACTTTAGTGGTAATGTTCTTGGTACTGACAGGACAAACTGGGGCAACGTAATGTTACTGATGGAACCAGAATCCTGCTCTCCAACAGAAGATTCAGGACAACAATCCAAAGCTTACAAATGAATTAAAAAATGAACAAATTAAGGTGTTGAAGTGGTCTAGTCAAAGTCTATGCTCTGACCTGACCTCATGCAGGCTGTTCATGGTGGAAATCCCTACAGCGTGGCCAAATTTAAAGGGTCCCGGTGCGTTGTTTCAAGAATCTCCTCATACTGGATGTCAGGTAGCTGTACGGCTCCACAATTCATGGAGTTCAGCACGACTCCGGCTGCCCGGGTTGGTCTCTCTGACTTGATGTTTATCAAGCAACACGCTAAGATATTCCGCGCGTGACTCAGCTGTCTCCTTGTAGCCTTTCAGATGCTGCGGATTACATCTTGTTCGGCCTTGCAGGAAATGTATTCATCTGTAGGCATTTAGAAAACATTCCCCTCGTGTTATAAAGCTGTGCTTGAAGCCATTCGAGTCCCCTCGCCTGCGCAAAAATCAATATGGAAACTGCTGCGACCGACATGGCGAGCAGTAATGGAGATTACTTCAGGAGCGGGAGCATTTACCAGCTCTGGCTGCTTTCGTTTTGGCCCTTATGTTCTTTCCCAGCCAGAAAGAGGAGGATCCCTTCTTTCCTTTCACAGCGTTTGTCCTTTTGCCTTATCGAGCGCGCATGCCTTTTTTCACATTAAACCGGTTGCCTGCTGAGGGGGCGTACGCCTGTGAGCCTTGCTCTCCCAGACTAAACAGGTTCATTGTTTCTCTTTGGATCTTCCTAAGCCAGAGATAAATGTCCAGAGGACGACTTTAAACAGCGGTAAACGCGCGGTTGAATTTTTCTCCTGCTCCCTTGCAGATGACATTTTAAGGCAGTCTGTTTTGGACCCGTAGCGGCACGCTGTCCTCTGGCTAATTCAGGGAACTAATTGAATGATTTGGAACTGACTCAAAGCCATTTTAACTGTTTAATCCTGTTGTTTGTTTGTAATTGAATTTATTTCCCATCTCCCCACCCCCGGCCTGCTTTCTAGCATGCTTCACTGTCTCTCGGTTAATGATTGCTTTTACCTCTCTTGGGGTTTTGAGTCTTTTTTTTTGGGTCTCCTTAACATTCGTGACAAGTTAGCCCGGGGTCGTCTTGTGTTGTTTACAGATCTCGAAGGAGTGGAATTTAAGATTTCCAACTATGTCGACCTTGTGGAAATAAAAAAAATGAAAAAAAGGAGAAGACATGACCATTTTTGCCACTTTGCAAAGGAGATTAGTGAGAAAACAGGCCTCAAACAGGGGTAGCGTGAGGACCGTTGGGCGTGAGGAGCTCGAAAGCGGGGCACAGCACGGACAAAGTGTGCGTCGAACTAATGACAGCTAGCGTTAGCTTATTCGGACTGGGAGGTTATCTCCCTGACGGGAACTTTACTGACCGCTTTTATGTCGTTCTCAAACATCGAAACATTTGAAATAAACAAACAACGTCCATCTGCCGACACAGCCGACCTGTCAAACATAGAAAAACAATTTCACCGCGGTTAAACATTTTTAAGCTACTAACATGTTCTCCTCGCTCCCACCGTGGCTGAGGCACGATCTCATTAAAGCTGAACATCTGAAGTGCCCGCTGCATGGAGCATTTGTCCAGGAGATTAGTTCCTCGGCTCAGAATATGTCTGCAACAGAGCATCTCTTTTGCCCTTGTCCTTTTTTTAGATCAGCGAGTAGCGCAGGTTTAGAATATAAAACGTCTATTCACAGTCCTGTTTCCCTCTTCAGCTGATTGGCCGCGGCAGATACGGCACCGTGTACTGCGGCTCCCTGGACGAGCGGCCCGTCGCCGTCAAAGTGTTCACAGCGGCCAATCGGCAGAACTTCCTCAACGAGTGCTCCGTCTACCGTCTGCCGCTGCTGGAGCACGATAACATCGCCCGGTTCATCGCTGCTGACGAGCGGACGGGCCCCGAGGGTCGCACGGAATACCTGCTGGTCATGGACTACTACCCGCAGGTGAGTACAGGGGGAGAGAAGAGCTTCGCATACCAGGCATGTGTTTTCAGCACGACTGAAAGTGCTGAACATTTCCTCTCGAAATGCTCGTTTTCCTATGCTTTAGGATGTCACCACAGCTGTTTGCAAATGGTAAAAACTGGGGCTAGGTATCATCTAGGATGAGCCGATTCACTATGATTCTCGATACATAGCTCACGGTACAATACGATTCTCGATATAGCTAGGCTTGATTTGATTTGACTCCAATATCGATTAATGCTCAAAGTCATTCAATCAACAAAATCAGCCAAATATTATATTTATGTTCAATTTATTGGACACTGATATATTAACAGGAAAATAAAGTGCATTTGGTTCAATGCATTTAACGTATCACAGAAACCAAAAATGTGCTCAAACATCTGATTTTAGGGACGAAGGTGCTTCTGAAATCCTGTCCGCCATTCCGCAAATTCGTCCCACTTGCACTTGCTCGCTGTGAACAGTAATGCCATGCTGTAATAATGCCCCCTAGGGGTAGGGAGGTATATCGATATTGAAAGCCAGAATATCGATATTAAATCGTTTTTAAAAACATCGATATTAATCTTTGTATCGATTTTTATGCACAGCCCTAATAAAAATGAAAGAAAAATAAATGGAAAAAGAGAGAAAGAGCTGAACTGAAAAAAAGAGGCAAACATATTTGTTATGGATCTAGTTCTGGTGATAAAGCATTGTGACAATTTTCCAACATTTCCAGACAGATTAAAGGTATCAAAGATGGGAATGCTTTGAGTGTATTAAAGCTGAGCAGCAGAGTTACCAGTTTGGCCGGTTTCCTTCATTACTTCGACGCCCCACGGGAGTGTCAGGGGAAAAAAAAGACGTTATAGTGAAATGTCTGGAGAATGTGACCAAAAAAAGAAAAACGTCCCTTTACCCATCATCTACAGAAGCCCCGCCCCCTCCCCAAAAGCAAATATCAGACTGCTACAACATAACAACGTGAACTCCTGAATAATAATGTGAGTGTGCCTACCAGAACCTGGGGCTAATTCCAGCTCTGCTAATACCACCCGGCACATGAAAGGAGTCCAGTCATTAGTCATCGTCATGGTAACAGAGTGCAAGCCAGGACAGGAGACCGGGACGCCTAATGCCTTCGAGTGAATTATTTAGGTAATTTATCTAAACTGAACAGATCTAATATAATTTTCTTGACTAACAGATGCAAGAACGGCTTTGTGATTGATTTAGAGATAAAAATAATAGGCCTCGCAGGAAGGAAAATTAATAAAACTCAACATCATTCCCGGTGTTTTTAGAAGGCGTTGTCATGCTCTACCCAGCTTTCACAACTGAGTGCCGTTCCTCTTCACCCGCATAACTCAAGGTCTTGGTTTTCTGATTCGTGATGAAATATTTGGTTCACGTTTTCTTTCAAGAAAACATAGCCAACCCCAAACGAGGTCAAAGCCCAGGATAAGCTTCATAAATGTGAAAGTAGGTTTAGTCCTTAGTTACCTTGAGGTTGCTCATAGCTCAGATGGTCATCTGCTGAGATTACATGAGATGGTGTTTAGTAGAGAAGAGCCAGGAACAATGGCAAGTGAACTTCACCTAGGAGGTTTTAATTACTACCAAAGACCTACAGCACGGAGCAAAAGTATTCACAACGCTAAAACAGCTTTAACCCCGTGAGTAAGGCTTTCTATGACCGTTTGTGGGATCGTTCTTTTTTTCTACGAGACCATTTATGAGGTCAGGCACTGATGTGGGACAAGAAGGGCTGACAGTCGTGGCACTGCACTGGTGTGCCGTTATGTTGGAATTGAGACCAGAATGCACATACAGCTTCCTCAATCAAACGTTCAATTCAATTCCATTCATATTTATTTATACAGCACCAATTCATGAAACATGTCATCTCAAGGCACTTTCCAAAGTCAAATTCAATCAAATTATACAGATTGGATCAGATTATACAGATTGGTCAAAGAATTTCCTATATAAGGGAACCAGTTGATTGCATCAAAGTCCCGACAAGCAGCATTCACTCCTGGGGAACCGTAGAGCCACAGGGAGTCGTCTGCATTGTCCATGGCTTTGCAGCAATCTCTCATACTGAGCAAGCATGAAGCGACAGTGGAAAGAAAAACTCCCCATTAACGGGAAGGAAAACCTCCAGCAGAACCGGGCTCAGTATGAACGGTCATCTGCCTCGACCGACTGGGGGTTACAGAAGACAGAGCAGAGACACAACAAGAGAGACAAACAAGCACAGAAGCACACATTGATCCAGTAATCTGTTCTACCTTAGATGGTAGTAGCGGGTGAGACGTCTTCTCTGGATGATGTCACAGTTAACAGAACGTCAGACCAGGTGTACCTACTATGAAGAAAAAAAAAAGAGAAAAACAAAAAGTTAAAAGCTGAAATGACGACAAGCAATGCAAATTGGAGAACAGTAGAACTCAGTAGAGTGAGAAAAATAGGTCCTGATGTCCTCCGGTAGCCTAAGCCTATAGCAGCATATCTATAGAGGTAACTCAGGGTAACATGAGCCACTCTAACTATAAGCTTTGTCAAAAAGGAAAGTTTTAACATTAGTCTTAAAAATAGAGAGGGTGTCTGCCTCACGGACCAAAACTGGGAGTTGGTTCCACAGGAGAGGAGCCTGATAGCTAAAGGATCTGCCTCCCATTCTACTTTTAGAGACTCTAGGAACCACCAGCAGACCTGCAGTCTGAGAGTGAAGTGCTCTGTTAGGAACATACGGGGTAATCAGAGCTCTGATATATGATGGAACTTGATTATTAAGTGCTTTATACGTGAGAAGAAGAATTTTAAATTCTATTCTTGATTTAACAGGAAGCCAATGAAGGGAAGCTAAAATTGGAGAAATATGATCCTTCTTGTGGGTTTTCATCAGAACTCTTGCTGCAGCATTTTGGATCATCTGAAGGCTTTGAACTGCATTTTGTGGACTTCCTAATAGTAAAGAATTACAATAGTACAACCTTGAAGTAGCAAATGCATGGACTAGTTTTTCAGCATCACCCCTGAACAGAATATTTCTAATTTTGGCAATATTCCGGAGGTGAAAAAAGGAAACTCTGGAAATCTGTTTAATATGGGATTTTTTACTTTATTACCAGAGGCCAAGGTAATGCCATCCAGATTAAGTGAATGATTAAGAAGTTTATTTTTTGAGCACTCTGGTCCAAAGATTGCTACTTCTGTCTTCTGTCAGAATTTAAATGCAGGAAATTTTGATGTCATCACGACATGCCTGTAGTCGAAGTAATTTATTGGACTCATCAGGATTTATGGATAAATATAGCTGAGTGTCATCAGCATAACAGTGGAAATTAATCCCATGCTGTCTGATAATTTTGCCAATCGGAAGCATATATATAGTAAAGGGAATTGGTCCAAGGACTGAACCCTGTGGTACTCCACAAGTGACTCTAGAGTGTGATGAAGATATATTATTAACATGAACAAACTGGAATCTGTCAGACAAATATGATTTAAACCAGCCTAATGCTTTCCCCTTAATCCCTACAGTATGCTCAAGTCTTTGTAGGAGAATATTGTGATCAACTGTATCAAATGCAGACCTGAGATCTAACAGGACAAGCACAGACACAAGTCCGTTATCTGAGGCCATGAGAATATCATTGGTGACCTTCACCAGAGCTGTTTCAGTGCTATGATGAGCTCTGAAGCATGACTGAAACTCTCCAAATAGGTCATTACTTTTTAAATTTTCACAAAGTTGATTAGCAACTACTTTCTCAAGAATTTTAGATAGTCTGGTTGTGGCCTTCTCACAGATTCTCCGTTAAATGTAGGTCTGGACTTTGACTAGGCCATTCTAATGGATGCTTGTGCTGCTTAGCTCTAAACCAGTCCATTGTTGCTCTGGATATATGCTTAGGGTCAGTGCCTTGAAGAAAAGCAGCCCCATGATGCTACCATTACCATGTTTCACTGTGAGGATGGTGCATTTAAGTGCATGGTGTAGTGTCAGTCTTAGGGTTTTAATGCGATAAAATATGAAACAGTTCAAGGATTGTTATGACTTTTACAATGCACTATACATAACCATCTTCTTTGTTTTTGACCTAATTTCTCTTTCTCAGGGCTCTCTGAGTCACTACCTGAGCATCCAGACAAGCGACTGGGTCAACAGTTGTCGGTTGGCTCACTCCGTCACTCGAGGCTTGGCCTACCTTCACACAGAGCTCTTTAAAGGAGGTAAACCTGAAGCACACAAACCACTTAGATGCAACTACTGACATTGCAAATATAAGTTTGACGGTCCTGCCGTGTGTGGATTTCTCTGTTCAGTTTTTAACCCTAGAGCCAGAATTGAAAGTAAAAAAATTGTGTTTCAGTTCTACGGTTTTATGTGTTGGGACATATGAACATTTTATCTGCCGGCTGCAGATAAAATGGAAAGACGAGAAAAATGGAACCTGAAGAAGCGAGGCAAAAAGGAGCAGTAGAATAAACTACGGCAGGAATGGCCTGCATTTTGAACCATCTTAAGCAGCAATACCTTGAAGCAACCACCTTCTCTTTGATCTTATCAGTCGCTAAAATCACAGGAATTTTGAACAACTCTTTTTTTTAGTCCATCTAGGTTTAGTCCATCTAGGTTTTTGGTTTCTTATTAATGCATGGTTTGAAAATCATTGACTTTGCAGCAATCCCTCCTGTGCCTTTTACCAGAAAGAGGCCTCTACTAACTAGGCTGTGGGTGGGAAGAGACACAACTTAACACTTAAGCAGTACTTTTTATTGGGAAATAAAATCAAGTGATTCACAAATGTACATGGCAGTAATGGCTCCATTAATGAGTCAGTCCAGGAAAGAGATGTAGAATACAAAGGCAATGATCTACGAGTACTTTTTACGCGAAGGAAAAAACAAAGAGTATATCCCAGAATATAATTGCTCCAGTAATGTTCTGGTCTAGACAAGAGAAATTGCCATAAGCGGAGCCACCGGGTCAGGGATACTTTCTATTGGAAAGAAAAGCAAAACTACACAAAGTGCCTAGCTGTAAACGGGTTTATCTTTCTCAGCCTTGGAAATCGAAAAGGCTTGATATAGACGCTGTGTAGAAAATAAAGATAAACCTCTAAGTGTTTGGAAGTGTCCTTATCTCCCGTCCATCGCTGACAGGCAGCAACGATTGCATCGCTAACATTCCTGCTGTGGTCTTTCCACCCTGGCATTGTCATGAACACACACTGACTCCTGCTTTCGTAGAAGCGGTCACACTAGCTGCTTGTTTCTAAGTCATCTATGAAATTATTTGCGTCAAACCGAGTTCCCGTACAGTCTTTTTTTTTTTTTTTTTCAGTTTAAAGCACTGCAAAATCCCAGAGGGTTGAATCAAGTTGTCTCGCAGGACTCAGTCAATGCCAATGAAAACAGCTGCGCTATGAATGAAGCCTTGATCAGGGTGCCAATGCTTTTGATTAGCAGTGGCTGTCCTCTGCTTCGCTACTTCACCTCCTAACTCCTACAGAAAGAGCAAGAATTGTTGCCATTTTTCACGTCGCTTCGGCATTCTGGCTGTTTTTTTTTTTGCATCCAGTGTGGTTTAGACCAACACAAAGTGTTGCATAAGGGGAAGAAAAACAGTACCTGGAAAATCTGGAAACTGTAGAGCCAGCTGTTTGAGGGTACGCTTCTACAAGCTTTGCACATCTAGAAACTGAACATTTTGCTAGGATCTTGACGTGGGCTTTGACTGGGCCATGCCAACACGTGCATTTGCTTCGGTCAGAGCCCTCCACTGTAGTCTGGCTGCATGCTAAGGCTCGCTGTCCTGCTGGAAGATTTCAAGCCTGTCGGATCAGACCTCACTGCAGCAGACGCCCACCTGATGCGAATAGTGGTGTCCAAGATGCTAAAGGTCACATGGACGGTTGCACACGTTCACAATCCCCGGATAGAACAAGAGCAACATTTGGATTGTATCTCAACAATGTTGCCATCGGCATAAAAAATAGTTTCAAAGTGACAAAATGAGAGAGAACCTCCAGGGGGCGAATACTTTCGCAATGGCAGCGTGCGTAAAACCTTAGCCCCGAGGCGGGCTGTCCTTACTTTCGCCGTGGCTGTACGTGCCGCACACCGCATCTCCACATGGCTGTGTTTATCCTGCAGAATCCGTATCCTTGTATTTCAGCAAACACACTGTGTGCACGCCCTGTCAGGGGTATTTATAGACTTGCCTCCAGCGCGCCTCTGCGAGCAAAAGCACGAGAAAAGGGGACAGAGAATAGATAGATGTAAGATAGAGAGTCTGCAGAAGGATCTCCCCGGAGGCTGATTGGACGACTGAACGAGTCTCGGCTATTTCTTCTTCTTCTTCTTCTCTCTCTCTCTCTCCATCATGTCAAAAAATCTCAGTCTCAGCAGTCGCACGGAGCGCCTTTGTCTCAGTCATTACAGACACACATCAAACGGGCTCAGAAGTTGACAGGGGGGGGGAAAGTGCAGTGATGGCCTGCTTGTGCAGATGGCTAACTAACTGAGAGAGATGGAGTGTTGGGCTTACAGGGGGGGGCAGAGAGGGGAGGAAGCTGGAGTGATGGGCAGATAAGGGCGAGAGGAACTGCTAACAGCTGAATCTCTCAGGCTTTGGTACAGTTGTCATCTCCCCCCCCCCCAACGCCCTCCTGCACGTTACAGCCAGGAAGCGGCTGCATGCGGATGCTTCGCTGCGCCCCCTGCTGGACGAACCGCCACGCGGAGATTTCACTGTGGATGTTTACATTGCTGGTTTCTCCAGGAAGCGAAACAGAACAAAAAAAATAACGGCCTCCTCTCTCCTCGCTCCAGACCTGTACAAGCCGGCCGTCTCCCACCGGGACCTGAACAGCAGGAACGTCCTGGTCAGGGCCGACGGCACGTGCGTCATCATCGATTTCGGCCTGTCCATGAAGCTGACGGGGAACCGGCCGGCGCGCCACGGCGAGGAGGAGAACGCCGCTATAAGTGAGGTATGAGGAAGATGCCACCCTTGTACCGTCGTCCTCCGCGGGGAGAGACTCCGAGGCGTTTCTGTTAGAAAACGCCCGCTGGTGGTGATGTTCGGAGGACGCAGGATGAGTCACGACTTTCAGTCCTCGTTACGGCGCTGCCATTTCGCTCCGACCACTGTCAGAGAGAAGCAGTTATTATAATGCAATCATTAAATGATTGTTTTTAGAAACTTGCCAGACGGAAAATAGAGTACAGCTCCGTCTCAGTCAATTACTATATCAATAAAAAAGGTTGTTTAGTTCAGTAATTACATTTAAAAAGGGAAACTTCCATCGATTTTACTCAGAGGGACATTTTTAAGCATTTCTTGCTGTTAGTTTTGAATATTACGGACTGACCAATGAAAAGCTAGAATTCAGTCTGTAAGGAAATTACATGACTACCAGACAGGAAGTTGGTGCCTCACTTCTGGTCAGAACAGTGGGCTTTGTTGTTTGATTAACTGACTCTATAGCTTAACTTAAAATTTTGGCTCTAAGAAATCACAAAAATATAATGTAAATATAATTGTTTTTTTTTTGTTTGTTTTTTGTTTTTTTGTCCTGAATACAACACTTTACTAAAATAAAGTATTTTTTGGGGTTTATTCAGATTGGTCATGTTGATTTGTATACAAAAAAATAATAATTGCTTGTTGGGTCCTCATTCAGTTTAAAGCCATTTACTGTTTTCCAGGTCTAAAAAGATGCATTTTTGTCTCCTAACTTTATGCATAAATGTTGAATAATTTGGATTTCCATAATTACCAAAATAGCTGTGATTAGAATTTATAACCAAGTAGCGCTGGCAGCAAATGGTTTTCTCTAAATTGCTCATTAGCGAGCCACATCCATTCAAAAGTAATATCTAGTCTTAGCTGATTGGCTAAGAGTTTCCAGGCTTTTCTAAAAGTGCGTAAAGTCTTTGATAGTTGGTGCATAAAACAAAAGGATTCTTTAGGTTTCAGGGAGTTTGGAGAAATCCAAGTTCCCGTAAATTAGGGCCTCTGTTGAAAAACTGATGAAATCCAGATTTCTACCTTAAAATCTAGACCCATACATCTGGAAAATTACCGGTACGTCGCCCACTCCCGTGAAAATTCTCTCGACTCGACCGTGAGTTCATCGGCCCGGCTCTGGACCACCAGAACCACAAAAGCCTCGGCTGCATCAAGGATCAATCCGTTTCTCCCGGGTGGAAGTCGAAGTAAAAATGTGCATAGCAGACGGATCTTCCTGCTGGGCGTGCCGTCGTGGTTTCCAGTCATTCCACTTCCTGTTTACGTTTTAACTCCTGACTGCTGGCGCTCAGCCTCCGTTACTCGGAGCGGGGAAGTGTTGTCCGGGCTTCTTAAGGAGCCAAATCCCCTAAAACAGTCCCATACTCCACAGATAGGACGTTATAAGTCTCTACATTGAGCTTTTTGTTTTACTCGTGCTCGAACGTCTGACATTTTGCTTTCATCTTAGGAATTTCTTCCAATATTTTACTTTACATGTCGTGTTATTGTTTTAGACAAAAGGGACTTTCTAACCGTCGCTTTTTATATCAAGAATCACTTCCTTCCAGGGTCATTGCTGATGTCTGAGCTGTTTGGTCCAGAACAGCAAAGCTGGCAGGAGTCCTGCTTTTCAACGTTAACGTTGTCCTCCTCTGGCAGGTGGGCACCATCCGCTACATGGCTCCAGAAGTGCTGGAAGGTGCTGTGAATCTGAGGGACTGCGAGTCGGCGCTGAAGCAGGTGGACATGTACGCGCTGGGCTTGGTCTACTGGGAGATCTTCATGAGATGCACCGACCTTTTCCCCGGTGAGACGTTCAGACGTAGCCTTCCTCTTTCTGAAAGAGGTTACTCGTAGTCTGGCTAGTTTCCATCTCTTCAGGCCCAGAAGTGGCCATTTTTTTAAAGAACTCTCTTAGGAAAAGAGGTTAAGGTTAAAAAAATAAAAAATAAATCAAGCCCGACGAGTGTTGACGCGTTTCTTTTCCTTCCCTCGTCCCCGCCCGCCTCCAGGAGAATCAGCGCCAGAATACCAGATGGCCTTTCAGGCAGAGGCGGGGAACCACCCCACGTTTGAGGACATGCAGGTCCTGGTGTCCCGGGAGAAGCAGCGGCCCAAGTTCCCCGAGGCCTGGAAGGAGAACAGCCTGGTGCGTACGGTTCTGGGAAGAAGAGCTGGGCTTCAGCTCCTAAAGTCTGACTACGTTAAACCCATGTGTGTTTCTGTTTAACAGGGAAGAGCCACTTTTCACATTAAACACCCAGATGCTGAAAATCCTTTGTGTTTGGTTATGTCCAAACAAGCAGAAAACGGCTTTTGTGCTTTGCAAAAAGCTCTCACAACCACAAGCTTTTGATGCGTTTGGTTGGTTGTTTGTTTTTTACATACAGACACAGAGCAGCGCGTTATTGTGAAGTGGAGAAAAAAGCATACAAGTTGGTTTTTTTATTGTTTTCCACCTGTTAGAGATTTAGAAACGTTGAAGTGGAGGTCCACCTTTCATCGGGACAATGACAAAAAGCATATTCATGTGTTAGAATGGCCTAGTCAAAGTCCAGACCTAAAGCCACTTAGGAACCACTGATGGTGGGAGACGCCCTCCGTCCAGTCTGACTAAGCTTTCGCTGTTTTGTTGAAGAGAACGGGCTTAAAATAAAATCCTAATAGAATACATGAAGGTTTGTTTTTTTAAAATATCAGCTCATCGGGTCTCTATTCTAAATTTCACACGTTGCGTTCCAGGCGGTTCGCTCGCTAAAAGAGACGATGGAGGACTGCTGGGACCAGGACGCGGAGGCCCGCCTGACAGCTCAGTGCGCCGAGGAGCGGCTGGCGGAGCTGCTCCTCATATGGGACCGCTCCAAGTCCGTCAGTCCGACCCTCAACCCCATGTCCACCACGCTGCACAACGAGAGGTGGGCTCCGACTCCCAAGCCGTCCGCCGCTGTGGGGCCCGTGTCGCCTGTGGTTCTTCATATGTTCCTCCTTTGTTTTCCAACAGAAATCGCATGACCCCCAAGTCGGGCCCCTACACGGACCACCCCTCCACCTACATCGAAGAGCACGAGGGCGTGGCCAAGAACCAGCAGGCGGACCCCGCCGGCTCCTTGTCCGGCCGAGTCAGGGTGGGGACGGGGGAGCGGAACCGCAACTCCATCAACCAGGAGCGCCAGCAGCAGGCCAACGCCCGCCTGCCCAGCCCAGAGAGCAGCAGCACCAGCATGGGCCTGAGAGGCAGCCCGTCAGCCTCCACCACCACCACCACCATCATCTCTGAATCCGAAGGGCCCCCGGGGGCCGGCGCAGTCCCCGTTTGCCTGCACCTGACCCAGGAGGATCTGGAAACCACCAAGCTGGACCCTAAAGAGGTGGACAAGAACTTGAAGGAGAGCTCCGACGAGAATCTGATGGAGCACTCGCAGAAGCAGTTCTGCTCCCCCGACCCGCTGAGCCCCGGGAGCTCCAGCTTACTCTACCCCCTGATCAAGATGGCCAGCGAGGCCTCGGGAACACCGGAGCCCGCCGCGGCTCTGCCCCCTGCTATCTTTCCCCTGCCCAAGCAGCAGAATCTGCCAAAGAGGCCGTCCAGCCTGCCCCTGAGAAACAAGCCCACCAAGAAGGACTCCTCCTCCTCCTCTCTCAGGTTCAAGTTCGGACGCTCGGGGAAGTCCAACCTGCGGCAGGTGGAGGGAGCCAAGATGAACGCTGGCGCAGGGGCGGGCCCAAACCCCGCGGAGGCTCAGCCGGGGGCGGGCACCAACAACCTCCCTGTTACGCGGGAAGCCCACGTCAACGGGGCCGCCAACGGGGGGCTCTCCTCCGCGGCGTCCGGCGGGGCGGGCGTGATCCAGAACGGCGCCGCGCCTCCGAGGCCGGACGACGGCCGGCTCAGCCTGGGCGTGATCACGGCCAGCCCCGACGAGCACGAGCCGCTCCTGAGCCGGGAGCGGGAGCCGCCCGACGCCCGGGCGGCGGCAGCGGCGGGCGTCGCCGCCCTGCGCTCGGCCCGGCCCAACGCCAACAACAACAACAGCAACACGGGGCACGGCCAGGGCGACGGCAACAGCGGCGGGGAGAGCGACGGCGGCGGCGAGGAGGAGGGCAGCGCCGAGGGGACGAGCAGGGAGACCACGGGGGAGAGCTCCGACACGGGTTACATCTCCGCCGACCCCCCGAGGGACGCCACGGTCACCATGAGGGGAGAGGCGCTGCTCAGGCAGCCCCGAGCGCGCAGACCGGAGAGACCCAACTCCCTGGACCTGTCGTTCACCACGCAGGACCTGGCCTCTCTAGGTAAGAACCCCCAGGCCCGGTAGAAAATCCCCCCCACAGCATGATGCTGCCCCCGCCGTGGTTCCCCAGCAGAAAAAAAACCCAATACCACACGTCACCCGGCGGCGTCACACTGTGGGGAAGATTTCCCAGCATCCCTTTCCTTCTGTTCCGCAGCGCTTGCATTAGTCCCTGTACGCTGACCCGGGGTGTTTTTTTTTGGTTTTGGTTCTTCCTCTAGGCGAGGGCTTGGTGAGACCCAGCGCGGCCTTGGGGACGGGAGAAAAAATCAAGAAGCGCGTCAAAACGCCGTACTCTCTTAAAAAGTGGCGACCCACCACGTGGGTCATCTCCACGGACAGCCGGGGTCCGGAGGTCAACAACAACGGGTCGGCCCGGGGGCAGGGGCACGCCGACAACGGGCCCAAGTCCGCCTCGGCCATCTACCTGCAGGGCGGAGGCTCGGCCAGCGAGCCCAGTGACACGCAAGTGTGAATTCGGACCTTCTACTTGGACTGAGACGAACAAAAGGGACTGTGTGGGGTGAAAAAAAGAAAAAAAAAACTAGCCCAGAACCGCTGCCCTGCTCTGAATCGGACCCCGCGGAGTCGGTCGGGCCTGGTCCTGTACAGTAATTAGGTCTGTCTCGCTCCCTCGTGTCTTTCTGACAGCATCGCTTTAAACAGAATCCAGCTATGCAGCGTTCTCGTTCCTTTCTTCTTTCCCAGCCCCTTTGGTTTCCCCCCCCCCCCCCCATAAATATAGCAGTTAATCAAATGGACTCACGTTTCCTCCCTACGTGCACTTTGAACCAACGAGAAATCAGTGTTTCTGAGCCGCGTCTGCTGCGACCGCCACACACAGGTGGTCTCTAAACTTAAACGGCCGACGGCACACAATCAGCCCCTCTCTTACTTTAGCTGTGGGGGAATCACGTTTAATGTAAGCTCTGTAAAAAAAGAAAAAAAACATAGATTTGATGTCTTAAAGACGGAACAAACACTTTTTTTTTTGTTGTTCATTTCCTTGATCTGTATGCAATACCATGCGTCTTTTAACCACGTATCTTGTTTTTTGTATCATACTTTTTAACTGTGCAATAGGATGTAGTTTTTAGATGCTTTTCGCGTTTTTACGGCTTCCATTTAAAAGAAAAAAAAAAAGTTCTCATCCATATTTTGATACGTTAATCTTTTTTGCACTTATGAATTGTCCCAATCATACTGTTTTTTTTTTTTTTGTTTTCGCTTTATTTGAACAATCTACGAGCAATCTCCGTCCCCCCCGCGAGCTCCAGAGGAGAAAACGGACGACAATCCTCTCTTTTCCTTCGACTCTGAGCCGCCTTTAAAGGTGCGGCGGCGGCGGCGGCGGCGCCCGGAAGACGGGTCCTTCCCGCCCCACACTACAATCACCTGAATGGAGCCTATGGAGCAATGTGCTACGTCACCTGACCTCACTGTGGACCGACCGAAACACTACAAAGCCCAGGTTCTGCTGTTCTGCGTTCGAAACCGGATACTTTAAGAAAAAAACAACAACACTGAAGCATGCTGGATATTATTTCTGCTTCTAGTTCCTATCCTCTTTGTTTGAATGGATGATTCAGTGTGTGTGTGTGCGTGTGTGTCAGCAAGCATCGTATGTAGAGCCGTCACGGCCTGTACAGGCGCGCTTCATCGTCGTCATACTTATCCCGAAGTGTCAGCGCCGCTTCGTGGCGTACGACAAGATCTCGTTTATGTTTTTGTAATCTGTAATTTGTATTAAACAGGAAATTATGTGTATTGCATTAATATTTGCCTTTTTTTTTCTTTTTCTTTTGTTTTTATGAAAGCCTGTCGTGCATTCAATGGACTCCATTGCTATGCGTCTGCTTGGTACAGTTTCTGTAAACACTTTCAAGTCATTATGGAAGAAAATCTCAATAAATGTATGAAATAATGCTCGGCTTCACGTGAGATGGGCTTTTTTTCCTGTACTGTAAGTGATGATTAAAGATGAAGAAAACATGTAGGAGCAGAGCTAGAAACTGCTAGCCTGACATTTTTTTTTTTTTTTTTTTTTGTACACCGAGCACCCTTTCAATCAAAATATAAAAATATTATATGTACATTTTGGTTATAATTAATTAAAATCAAATTTTCAAATGAACACAAAAGATTATTGCTGACACGGCGGGCTGTTCGAAGTGCTGTACTCAACTATATTAATGGAAAGTTAAGTGGAAGGAAAATACATGGTAACGCATGGATCCAGAAATGAATGCAAAAGGAGCCCCGACCAGGTAATGAGTTAATTACTGTGTAATACCTGCTCCTCAGTAAGCATTGGTGTCTGGTGCTGAATGTAGAGTTATTTGGAAGTAGGCCCCGTAGTATTGGATTTAAATTCCAACCTTTATTGTTTTCATTTAGGATGGCTGTGGCTACATATGTTTCTTTTGCATCTTTCTCCACCACATTTTTTTCTCCCCCTTTCACTCAACGTTCCGACAGAGCGCCTGGATACTGCACCCTGTGAACCGTCGACATCTTTGGAAATTACCTTTTATGGCTAGTCTTCCAAATAAATGGTGTCAGTGGTTGTCCAACGGACATTAACCCCAAGACTTCGTTAATATTAACGCAAAAAAAAAAAAAACATATACCAATGAAGTATACCAATGCGTGTGATTTATATGTGAGCCTTTTTGAGTTGAATTAAGGCCACCGCAAGCAGAACAAGTTATTGAGGCCGGCACCATAAAAGCCCCAAATCTCGTCTGCTTTTTTGTTACACCTTAATGTTCTCGGATCATTGGACACGTTTTAATTTCAAAACAAGATACCCTATTTTTTTAATGATTTTATTCATTCAGGGGTCCAAGCCAGCCTGGCGTTATGGAAAAAAGTAATTCGCTCCCAAGCATCGTCGAGAATTTCGGTCCACTCTACAGAATTGTTTCAATTTAGCCACATTGGAGGGTTTTCAAGCATGAATGAGCTGTTAAGCTCGTGGCTCTCAATCATCATTCAAGGCAATGATTTGACTAGGCCTATTTAAAAACCCTTAATTTTTCACTTAGCCTTTCATAGGCCTGCTGCACAGCTCGGGTTTTTTAGGTAATGCGAAGGAGGCCGTTATGTTCCCTTTAGGTCACCGGTTTTGGCCTTTAAACTCTAATGGAAGCAATTTTCCCAGTCTGTCTCTTATTGTAGCATCATGAACTCTGATCTTAACGGTGGCAGACAAGCCTGCAGCACTTCTGGGCTCTTTTGTGACCTCTTGGATGAGTCATCCATTTCTTTTTGGGTCAATTGTGGTATATTTGTCAGTCCTGGGAAGGTTCACCATGATAATGGTTCTTCTCACTGTCTCTAGAGTCCCACATCCCTAGGCTTTGTGACCTTTCCACATATTACTTTGTTTCTGGTCTGTTGGGTCATTATATGTTACTTAATGAGATCTTTTGACCAACTTGATGTTGCCAGTTTGCATTTAAGCAATTTCTGGATATATATACCCTGCTACGTGTGTGTGGCAGTGATCAGGCTGTTGAAATTGAACTGAGCTGTCCAAAAAAAAAAAGTTATGTTGTCAGTTAATTCCCTCTCTAACAACTGTGTCTAAACGCAGGGCCAGGTTGTTTCTGTTTTTTTTTTTTTTCTCATGTCCTCTATATTCAACTTAATTTGCACTCCCACACAGTTTGGCAGCCATGTTTGTTTTTTTTGCAAAGACAGTGAAAGCATTTAGAAGACATAGTGGGAAAGGAACACTTAAGTTTATTCATTTTTCGTTGTCTTTAATTTTTAAAACTAGAGCAAACCCGCGTAAATTTAATTTTAGCGGTTTTTGTTTGTTTGTTTGTTTGTTTTGTATTGAAAACAGACCTCGGTTTCTGTCGAACAACTTTACCTACAGCAGACGCCAGAGGGCGACGTTTCCCTCGCCGCATTTGTTTTTCTCACCACCTCGCCGTCTGCTCCTCGCGCCCCTAGCAACTGCAGCATCAGCTCGAGCGGCGCAGTACTGGAGCGCTACGTCACTGCTCTCCATTGGGTGCGTCAAGGCAGCGGGAACACTACCGGAAATGCCCCGACTTGACTTCAAAAGCGTAAAGGCCGCTGTTGAATAATTCGATTTAAAATGTGCAAAATGTTTTAGGGAACCGTGTATAATAAGTAAATGTTTTTTTTCTGTTTTTTTTTTTTTTTTGTGGGGGGGGGGGGTGTTGTCAAACATGTTGTGTACTAAGGATTATAATGCAGTTGTTTTACTTTAATGGAAAAAATATTAAAAATCTGGCTTGTAGCTGCAATTGTTTTATTTAACAATCTAAGAAAATGTACATGGAGGCAACATAGAGTCAACGTATTTAGATATACAAAACAAAACCCTTCAGCATTTTTCTCATAAAATTGAGTTTGCAGTTTAAAGAAGGAGCTTGCAGACAATTAATTCCTGGCTTGGTTGTCAGGAAACATTGTCCCAGCATGATAGCTGCAAGTTAAAATGATGAAGAGGATTATAACTCTTTAAGGATGTGAAAACTTATCATTTGATTTCTTAGAACAAACAAAGAGTCGTATTTAATTTCTCTGCTGGGTGCTGAGGTAATTAATAGCACCAGAATGATGGAGGGGTACCACCACAAAATACAACCCATATAGATAGGGGTTATTTTCCAGTAACATGCAAGTCTTGAGAGGTATTTGTTAAATTCTAAGGAGACCATGAGTTCCAGGAAAGTAACCTTCAATTCTTAAGAAGTGCCTGGGAAGTACTGGGCAAATTCAGAAAAGTAACCTCTAAGTTCTGTAAAAATAACTGACAAAGTACCAGGTGGCCTCTGGAAAATAACTGTGTAATTTCCAGGAAAGTATCTTCTAAATACTGGGTAAATCCATGGTAAGCATCAGGAAACTACTGCAGGAAAGTAACCCCTGTGTTCTGCAAACTGTTCTGGGAAAGTCATTTAAGTTCAAAAAAGTTCAAATAGTAATAAATACATAAAATACGGTCCAGGAAAGTTCTGAAGAGGGAATTTGACTTGTAACCAATTTTTTTTTAAATGAGCAAACAACGTGCTTTATTTTGAAATGAAACCCCGGAAGTTGAATGTTTCACCCACCGCAGCTTCACACTGGTCCCTTCTCCCGTCGTGTCAGCCAGCCTCGCTCAGCATCACCGCCTTCTTCTTTCTATTTCCTCAATATTTTCTCTTCCTCTATTATTGTTTTCCTCCCTGCTCGATTTTTTTTTTTATTCCTTCCAGCGCCCCACGAACTCGGTGCGCTGCTCAAATCTTCTTCCGGTTATTTCCATTTGTTATTTTTTTTTTTTTTTTTGGCCAACCGACCAGATTGGTCCGCCGGTAGCCGCGCGGGCAGTGGTGTCGCATCGCAGGAAGAAAAGGAAAAAAAAAAAAAACATCCATCCACGACGACTGGGAGGCTGTGTCAAACCAACGCCATCCATACCGACACCTTCCGTGTTCGCGTATTACCCAGCGGGCCGCGCTTTTGACCTTTTCCATGTCTGCCTGTTTGTGTGTGCCAGAAGCCTGCAGCCTGCTCTCTCCTCCTCTTTAGCATCTTCAGGAGGCTGCTGCTGCTGCTGCTGCTGAGCTCCATGCTCTGCTGCATTCGTTTTCTGCAGGTCAGCGTATTATCTTTATTATCACCCGCATTAGCCTTATCGTTGTCTGCACTGACCAAAGGGAACAACATTGCCGGGCATGCATTGTGTTTTGGTGTTGATGTGAGCGGGGATGGGCTGCATGCTCCTCTCCATGTAAACAAACGTGGCCTACATTGCACCGGGCAACCATATGACACATTTTGTGTGTTTCTATTTATGTAGGATTTTGTCCTTTGCATGTAAATGTATTCATTTAATATCCCAGGGGCTCGATCGGTGGGATATTCACGCCCCCCCCCTCCCCCCTGTCTTTGCTTCAATGATGTTTGCAAATGACAGATCCAGCATGAAATATACATATCCGCAATAGAAGCATCAAGAGCTGGATTGAAATGAATGAATGGATTGGAAAAGGTTAAATAAATTGCATCAACTGCACATTGGATTCTCACAGTTAAACCATTGGCAGAAACCAGGAATACACTGTATTTATATTTAAAAAAATCAACAAAAAAGGATAACATGGTTGTTGTTTTTCAAAGGCGAAAAGTGACAATTATTAATACCACTGCTAAAATAACATTAAAAATCTCTGTTTTATAACAATGGTATTTCTAGCATTTATTGACGTAGATTGTCATGCGTAGACTTTACAAAATTGTAGACTACATACCAATGTGTTATTGTTATTATTTTAAATATATATCTTTTTATAGAATACCCCAACATTGATGGCTATTTATCGGCTGCTCTGGAAGACTCTGCAGTTAGCTGTTTAGCAAAAATGCTGGTCGTAGCTTCCCGACTGTGGTTTTTAAAAGGCGTTACCTTAATAAGGACAGATGTGAGGATAAGCCAGCTGACCGGCAGTGTGCAGCAACAGTTGCTCCGGAAGATTTTTTTGAATAGTATGATAGAAAATTTTAGAGACGTTTAAACTCAAATGTTTTGAAACCTTGGTATAACAGGGTAGTAGAGTGCATAGCGGTGGAAGTTTAGCCTTCCTGTTATCTGCTGAAAGTCTTGTTCTCTCTAGCCTGAATGAGGGAGCCTGAGGAAGGGACCACGGGCTCTGTTGCACAGGCGTTTTGTTTTTGCAAGAAGTCAAAATGATTGTGACGTTAACCTGTTAAAACTTACGTCTTACGTTAGCATTTAGCGTGGCTAGCACAGCTAGCATTACTGTAAACAGCAGTCTTCGTGTCTATTCTCTAGGTCAGTGGTTCCCAAAGTTGGGGGCGCGCCCCCTGGGGGGCTAAGTGTAATTGTAAAAATAGATTGTAGAAATTAGCAATTTTGAGATTACAATGTATAATAGACAGTTAAAAACAAAACGTTACCAACTCCAGCATGTTCAATAACAACTTCAGTTTGAAACCCAAACTGAAGTTTGGCAAACGTTGAGTCTTCTTTTCAGACCGCAGCAAAACAGTCCAACCTTCCTGTTATCTGCTAAAAGTCTTGTTCTCTCTCAGCCTGAGAGAACCACATGTGTGTACAAGAAAGTAGGGTTTTCTTACATCCCTGAGGTTCCTCTGACTTTATTTGAGCACATCAATGGTTTTAAAAAAATGGCAAATGTTGAGTCTTCTTCCCTCAGTAACGTCTTCCACAATGAAGAGTGTTGTTGATAGCATGCCTAATAGTGCCATGGTATGGTTCATCCTCTGGCTGGCTAAAGCTTTTGTTTTGGGGCTCCTACTGGCGACTACTGTCAAATAGGTCAAAATTGATGTATAGATTGACACAAAAGGCGGTGCTACAGCAGCAGGATGCGACTCTTTACTCTTCTGTTGACTAAAACTACTAGCCTCAGTGTTCTTGCTACATGTAGCTGTGGACAGAAGAAACGGGGCAAGGCTAAAGTCTGGATTAATTGACGCCCAAACCGTTTTTAGTCACAAAACAACCAAGATTCTTGCCGCTGGGTGTTAACGAAGATCACCAAGTCCCTCCAATCCCTAGCAACAGGGACGGGTTGCTGGTCAAGGCTCTTTCCAAATATAGTTTCCGGACCTGCCCAGCCGAGCAAAGCTGTTTGGACATGTAAATCGATGCTGCATTTATCTCACACTGTAGATCAATATGTTGCGACTACACTAAGTCTTCATTCTGGGGGGAAAAAAAGCAGCGAGAGAGCACGAGGTGAAACACTTCTTATGTAAAAATCACCAGACACGCATAATGAACCCCTATTATATGGGTCAATAATTAATCAATGCTGAGCCTGCGAGGAAACCACTCAACAAAACCATGCAGAACAGCTCCCATTTGGGGCAGTTAGCCAAAAAGTCCATGTCCCTCAGTGCCCCTACCCAACCCCTCCTGTGTCTAAAGCTGTTTTAATGCCATTACCCTGGGGGGTATATCCGCTCTGCGCAGCATGGCTCGGATTAAACCCAGACATACCAACATGGGACATTCACAAGCTTACCCCCCAAGGACAGCTGTGCGTCTGTTGGTTTGTTTTTTCCACGTGTGGACAAACGCGTTTGCATTTTTACGGCCTTCCCTATAACCCGTATCCGACGTTTTTCCCTCTCTCTCTCTCTCTCTCTCTGCCCCTCAGACCGTGGCCTTAACCATCTGCGCCTCCTTGCGGTCCTCCTCCGCCGTCGGCCCCCGTGCCTTCTGAGCTCGCCCCCCCCTCCCGCCGTCCGTTCTCGTCGCCGTCTCCCGCCACCGCGTCCAGCTGTGGCCCTCGCAGGGCGCGCTCGCTGGCTCTCACCTGACAGGTCCCTGGCCTCAGGACGACAGCCAGCAACAACACGTTCCCTACATGAGGGACAAAGCGACGCAGGTGAGTCCCATGGTGTGTGTGTGTGGGGGGTGGGGGGTTTGGGGGGGTGGGTGGCGAGGGGTTGGGTTGCACCTCCATATCTGTGGTTATGAAGCCTCGAAAAGTTCACGTTTTTTTAACCTAAAGAAGATCATACAAGTCTAATTGCCATTACAAGCGTAAACTGGACTTTATTGGGGTTTTATGTAGAGACAAACACAAAGTAGTGCATTTCATAAAGGGGTGGTGGCAGCATCAGGGTAGCAGCTGGGGGGTCCGGGTTCGAGCCCGTTTCACAGCGTCGGTCGGTCAAAACAAGCAGCAAGGTCCGGGGAGATTGCAGACGGTTGCATCATGGAGCAGCGTGGCTCATCTCCCGGGGACAGACTTTGAACAAGGCTCCTGATCAAAGAGAACCTGCGGGATCTTGCTGCAACGGCACGTCGACACGCCGGAAAGGACAAACAGCGGCGAACGGAGTTTTTGTCTTTTGGTTTTTAAACCAACGTCGCACAAATCCACATTAATAGTGGCGACATCAAGGCTTTCCTCTCTTCTTGAAAACCTCTCCTTAGGGGGAAAAAAACATAAAAAATAGTAATTGTTGCTATATGATAAAAGACTTTGCGCTGACTGGTGTTTGCTTGCCTCTCAGACCCCCAGGGCCTGGGCAGATGAGAGGAGGAGGGGCTCTCACAAACGCTCGGCCTCCTGTGGGAGCACCGACCAACTCAAGGAGGTCTGTGTCCCAGTTTCGCCTTTTCACGTGCACGCCTGCCGTGGCCGGCGCCGGCGCCGTGACATTGATGTCTTCTTCTGTGAAACCTCTCCAGATTGCCAAATTGCGTCAGCAGCTCCAGCGCAGCAAACGCAGCAGCCGCCACCGGAGGGACAAGGACCGCAAGTCGCCGTTCAACGGCAGCCATGCCATCATCCAGTCCCAGGTAATCATCAGCAGGTCTTTCCTTGAAAATATCACTTGGGTAAGCTTTTCACCTGCTTCATTGCCAACTGCGCCCCCTAGTGTTCATTGTCCAACATTTACAAACAGGGGGGAAAATAAGAATTCAATAATTCAGTTTAGTTGAGGTTCCTCAATTTGAATCCAGAACCGGGTGCGGTGTACGAAGAGAGTCAGGGAGTGAGCATGTTGGAAGGGTGGATGGAAAACTAAACGACACAGAGGGGACAACGTTACCAGGCTTGTTCCTGACTCGATTTGGGCAAAACTTTTTAAGTACTGCACCGGAGATTAGATCTTCCTGGCCCTAAAAAGAGATTTCACGCATATTAACAGACATTCAGTCAACTTCAGAGAGCCCAATAATTCGTGGTCATAACAAAACTGATGCATTTTAGGACCCGTCTTTCTAAAGAACTGTTTTTAGTCAGTCGCCAGATCACTCATGGCGTTTGTTTCTGCATGCTGCTGTCTAAACACGCTCTTCCTCGTGTCTGTGCAGTCGCCTATGCCCAAGACCATTCTTATACCAATCCCTATATCCAAATCCTCGGCTCCTCGCTTCCGCAACAGCGTGGAGGGCCTGAACCAGGAGATTGAACGCATCATCATCCGAGACACCCCCGAGAAGGACGAGACCATTGTTGTGAGTCCTCCTAAATTAACGCGTCCGTCACTCAGAAAACCTCCAGCCGTTCAATTGGAGCGAGGCGGATTAAGCTGCCACAAGTGCTGTTATTGTGACCTATTTCCTCAGCCACAGGATGTTCCCGATGGCCACCGCGCACCCCCGCCCGTGCCCCCGCAGCGCAGCAGCAGCACCCGCAGCATCGACACGCAGACCCCGTCGGGGGGCGGCCTGAGCGGGAGCCACAGCAACTGCAGCAGTCGCCCGGACTCCATCTCGCCCTCCTACCTCAGCGTCCTCAACGACACGGCTGGGGGCAGCCCCTACGAGGATAAAGGTGAGACCAGAAACCCCCTGACATCCACCGGAGCTTGGTGGGTGAAGTGTTCATAGCCAGTCTGAGGGGGGATAGGGGGGATCAGTCTATATATCCACCATTGTTGTAGTACTCGAGTCCGAGACTCGAACTCGAGTCCGAGTCATTAGCTAAATTTAGAGACTCGTGACTTGACTTGGACTTGAGCACTGATGACTGGAACTTGGACTCGGACTCCTACATTCAGATCATTCTGACTCGGAAATTGAGGAAAAAGACGTCAACTTTTTTTTATATCATTAGGCTATATTTTAATATGTCATTAGAATATTATTTGATTATTATGATTTTAATATCTAAATTATTAGTGCAATGTGGTGGAGTGTGGATTTTTTTTCAGTTTAAAAACATGTAGGCTATGCTTACTTTAGTGCGGAACTTGGACTCGACTTGATCAATAGTGACTCGACTCGGACTTGACTCGGATGAGTAGTGGACTTGACTCGGACTCGACTCAGATTTTTTTTAATGACTTGGACTTGACTCGGACTTGAACCTGGACTCGGACTCGAGGCATAGGGACTTGACTACAACACTGATATCCACCAGTTACATTTCTACCCTTCAGTCTGTTACTGCAGTTCGTTCTAAAGTTTAGCACTAAGATGGGCTCTAGAAAGTCTAAACATTGGAGCCCATGAAACTTCGGCGTGAGAAATGTGCGGGATCCTCGTGTGCGTGCGTGCCGCTCAATCTCCTTGCTCCCCTTCTGCGCTCCCAGAGCTCAGTCCGTGCTCCCCGCTGCCCAAGTACGCCGCCTCTCCCAGACCCAACAACAGCTACATGTTCAAGAGAGAACCACCAGAGGGCTGCGAGAAGGTCCGAGTGTCTGAGGAGTCCATGTGAGTAGCCCATGTGATCTCCCATGATACGCCTGTAGCTTGTGTTATAGGAAGTGATGTAACCTGAGGAATAAATGCCTTCGTGCGCGTCTGTGTTTCCAGGCCCAAACCTCTGGAGGAGATCCCTCCCTTCCTGTGTCCCGACCGTAACAAGGTCAACTTCATCCCCAACAGTGGCTCTGCCTTCTGCCTCGTCAGCATCCTCAAGCCCCTGCTTCCCGCCCCGGACCTCAACTTTCGCCCGGGGGTGGGCCTGCGAAGCCTGTCCCCGTCCCTGGTGCCTCTGTCCACCCAGCCCTGTCTCCTGGAGGAGCCTGAGAGCTTCTGACTGCTCCCGTTGGCCTCAGAGTCAACCCGCCGCCGTCTGCTAAATCAGAAAACATTACGGAATCGACCCTTTTGCTCCTGAAACGACAACAACAAACAAAAAAAAGGCCTTTAGCATGCCAGCTAAGCTTTCTCTGATGTCCTTCTTTTGTTAAAAAGCTCTTCCCACTGCCTCCTCCTCTGACGTGAGACTCCTGCCCTCCTGAGCAGGCGTTTGTAGCTCACATTTCATCGCTTTCTTCTACAGCACTGGTTCCGCTCCTGTTCTTCTGGGCAGGAAACGGGCGAAAGGGACAGATTTTTTTTTTTTTTCTTTGGTTTCATCGTATTATACCATTGCGCCTTTTCCACGGACATATCTCTTTTTCTATCTACGGTTGTTTGTCTTGATATAAATTATGCCTTCCATTATGAAAAAAAAAAAAGGCGGCTGGTTTCCATGGGAGACCACCACGATCGACCGCGAAGGCTAACTTTGGTGCTGCCAGATGTATCGTAGCATACCTTTGAAGGGACGTGAGAAGTTACAAAATGTGCCTGATGTTTCAGACCGCAGTTTCCCTGAACCGTCATAATGCTGTGATCGTCTGTGATCTTTAGCGTAATTATGATCATTGCACTATGAAGGCCATAGGTACCAGCAGTAAGCCAGATAAAGTACAAACAGTATATCCTTGAAAAACACTTGTAGACCAAATCCTGATAGCTGTTTGCTATTTTAATCTGCCACTTGCTGGGCAGTGTGTATCTATGGGAAACACAGGCCAGGGCTATGATGTTTGACGCATGTTCAACCTGTGTCTGCTTGCCCCGCCCCATGCCCAACCTTCCTAAGCGCCAGCCTTTTGCTAACACCATCTCTTTTCCTCTTTACCGCCATCACCCTTACCCATCTTTTCTCAGTTTTAGCTCTCTTTGTTATGGTCCTCCTGTCTTGGTCAGCGTGTATTGCTTTCGAATGCGTCTACTTTTGCAGGGTTCTTCTCACGGAGAGGCTGGTCAACCGATAGTTCTAGCCTACGTGACATAGTGGTGAACTGGGTTGTAGAAAATAGAAACCCAGCAATTCTAACAATTTCTTTTACATATAACAAAGAATAACATTAAATAGTGTACTTTGAGTAATATATTTTGAGTAAACTACAAACATTATTGCATGACTGATTATTCATGCTGCAACACAGCGAGAGAGAGCAAGACTTTGAGCAGATAACAGGAAGGTTATTCAGAGTACTTTTAGCTACTGGTATTTAGCATTGTAGAATGTGAAATGTTGGCAGTTTTTTTCCATTTAGGAGTTAAAATAATTATATTATTTAGGAAATACACAGCAAAACTGTCGATTTAGTAATGTTAGCTATGCTAACTGCCAACATAAAAATCTTAAAAATGTCAACTATATAGGATTTTTTTATTTTTTTTTATTTTAAAGTAACTTGTGTTAGACCACACCTAATCAAATGCATCAATGACATTTCATTTTAGAAAGGTTAGAAAGACATTGGCCCCTTTACCTAAGAAAGAAAAAAAATATCCAAAATTTTTTACATCGAAAAACAACTGAAAAAAATGTCCTGCTGGCTTGAAACTTCTTGCGCACAAGAAAACCAAATTTTTGGAGGTATTTCCAAAGAGGACATTTTGAAAAAGGTCCAATATTTTGGGGGACTAGCACTACCTTAGCCATGCTCATGGGTAGAGAGCAGCTATTCGCCAACTACTACATTATACTGTTAGAAATTCACCAATTGTACTTTTTTTTACACAGAATAATCAAAATGAACAAAAATATAGGCATCCTAATTTATTGAGACGGTAATATTATACAGTAGGAACCTAGTCGGATGACTGTGTGTAGTTTACAGATTGACAGCCTCTCCGTGCCAGAACCCACCCCCTCCTGTATTTTCGTAGATGTCACAATTACTTAATGGTGCCTGCTACAGTGGGATAGGAATGTACTGGACTTGTAAATACAGAGGCACTGTGTTTGTATTACCGGCTGACGAGAGATATGTATTCGAATGAGGCGACAAGTGTAACGTCGGACTTCTCCTCAGCTGAGTACTGTGAATTCCAACTTGGACTCATTATTGTGAATAATAACGTATTTATTTATCAGACAGGAGAGGAATTGGGTCTTCAGAGATTTCTTAACAAGAACTGACATCTCAGGTCGTAGAGAATAGGACACACAGATATATGCTAACATGAAGAGAGCAAAACAACAGCTTTCTATTGTAGCCTCACACGGTGGAAATCCTGACTGACTTTAATTTGTAGCAAAGTAGATGTAGAAAAGCGTGGGTGTTATTTGTGCAGCAACCCGACTTGGAGCAGCGGCTTGTTATAATGGTTATGTTTTTTTTAATTTGTTTGTTTTTTTTAAAAAGAAAGAAAAAAAAAGGAGGAAGTCTGTTCCAAAATCCAAGATCCACCTGCTGAAACACAATCATAACGATGGAGGCACGTTCTAATCTGTCGCTTGAAAATGCCACCTAAAAAAAAAAAAAAAAAAAAAACATGGGAAACATGGGTTCAGATTTGTGTTTTTGTTTCAGTGTGGATAAAACAGCGTTTTGGATATGAGGCTTTGTTGCTTGGTTTGCGTGTCCAGGCGATTGGGAACCAAACTGCCAAGTTTTCATCTTTTAAACCCCCTTTGAGTGAAATAAAAAAAGGCATAGTTCAAAGAAATGAGTCGTCTCTCATTTACTTGAGAAATACATTCTTTTTATTTTTTAGTGTGAAAAGGAAGATTTACAGTTGATGTGACAGAAACACTAATATTCTAAGTAGTCGCTTTAAGTTGCATTAGAACGTAAAAGAAGAGAAATTTGTCTTATGTGGGAGCTGGGATAGTAATGTGCAGCTTGTTCCAAGTTTTAGCTTGGCTTCAAACAAATTTCCAAACTGATCATTTGGTGCTTTTTTTCCCCCTCACTTCCTGTAAAAATCCATTTTTTTTTTAAAGACAAATTTGCAGTGACATCACACAAAGCATTCAGAGCTGTCAGAAATAAACTTACACACGTAGAGCAATTCCCCTTTGTTAACTACGACATGGGTAACAGTTCTTCAGGATTGATTCCATAAAACATAGATGCTCAAAATACACGGCACAAAAAGCTAAAAACACTCCATATTATAGATTTAGTTCGTAGTCATCTTGTATCTTACCCCAGAAATATAGTCACTCTGGTTCTGATGCTGCAGCAAAACAAGGCGAACCTTCTTGGCGTTAGACAAGTGGTGATTGTGGAATCAGCCGATGGGATTTCAACCATCGTGTTTTTAGATCTAGCACTAGAGTTTTGCAGACCGGGAACTTCAGTGTGGACAATTCACAGTTTTAAAGCTTCAGACAACTCAACCAGACTGCATATCCCCTGTATCATGAAGGAACCGGTAAAACGGCTCAATTAGCTTGTGAGAAGCTCCTAAAACCATTGATTGCATTGTATTGTCGTCATTTAATGATTAAAATCAGACTAAACTCTTAAAAAAAAAAAAAAAGAAAACGAAGAAAATGTTGCACTGCCTAACTGGGTTTAATACTTTATGCCCAGGTAAAAGGGATCCTACAAAGTTAGTTCAAGTTGACGATGACTATGGAAAACTAGAGTATGAAGATAAGTGTACATCCAGACTTTATTACCTGTCCCATTGTCTAAATGATCCATCCAAACATTTTCAAATCATCTATTATTATTATTATTATTGGCCCTATTTCCTGTTCATGCCGTGATTATTTTATCTGCAGCTGAAAATATTTATCTGACTGAGCAGTTACTGCTTTCTGTAGTGCTTTCAGGCAACAACAACGTTTCCCCACTCTTTATTACCTGGCTTTCCATATCTCTGAGGTGTCACCGAACACAACAGCAAACCTCCGGAAGCTTTCTAAATCCAGGCAAAAGTTAGAAATATTCATTTCTAAAACTGGGTCAATTTGCCATTTTGTCGGCTTCCATCCTTCCTACTTCCTTTTCATACACACACATTACTTTGTATCGCTTCGTTTTTCCTTTTAGTTCGTTATTTTCATTAACGACCTAGATAAATAGTTGTAAAAAAACGCTCATACCTCATGTTTAATTTATTTCCTTTGACATAATTTTCTGGAACCTTAGAATTTGACCTTGCTTGCGTTTATTTTAGCTCCTGATCTTAGTCTGGGCCAACTGACTGAGCGACTCAAGCTCTAAGCAACTTCCTGTTCTTTTTACCATTTAGCCACATATTTTACCACTGACTAGGAGAAAGCAGAAAATAAATTAAAAGGTCATTGGTTGTCCAAAGTGGGCATTAAACATTCTGAAGGTCCGTTTTGGGACTGAAAAAAGTCACGGTGTTATAACTTGAGAAAAAGAGGAACACGGAGCGACGCTGAGCGCTGCCGGCCAGCTGGCTGAAACAATGCAACATTTCCCCTCGCTTACAAGAAAGACAAGTCAAGTTTTTTTTTAAATCTGTTTGGCTTTGCAAGACAGTCGTTGCAAGGAAACTAAAACCGCGCCACCACTTCATTTATTTATTAATTAATGGAACCTTTTTGGGGGCAGACCACCAGCGAGCCCGACAAATTAACTAGAATATATCAGCTTTGTTGTATTTGTTTTAGTCTCTAAAGAGCAGGAAGGATCCTATTAAAAAGGTACTAACTGCTAGATCCTATTAGGTATTTTGGCTTTGAAATCTTTGCTTAAATCCCGTGAAAACGGAGCGTTTTCATGTATACCTGTGTAAAGCATTTAAATAGAGAGCCGGCTAGTCTTCATGATACAGATTTCTGGTGCGTCCACGGTCATTCCGACTTTCAGGGCGCCAAACAAACAGGCCCGTCCCCTTCTCCTCCGCTAAGCTTATCCCAGTTCCTTACATATGCATCGTTTGTGACAATCGTATGGTCCTCCGTACAAACCTTTTTCAGTAGAGAGACATTTCTAAAATACATCCTGGACCTCCGGACGCACACCCAAAGCAAGTCAAACACAAAAAGCACGCAGCACCCTCCAAAGCAAAGGCGGAGCACCGGGCGTCCTCCCTGACGTTCAGGGCGTGGCGGTAACCGACAGGTAACATAATCCACAGCCGCTCCTGTGCGAGTGTTGGTGTTCGGTCAGTTTAACGATCAGCTCAAAGTGTTTTTAGTGTTTCCAGCTGAAAACAGCTTCGTGGGGAACTTGTGTGTGTTGCGTGTGCGCTCAATCATGATGGAAGGAGAATTTGCCGACATACAGATTTTTAGAGAGAGTGAAGGTACGGCGAGCGCGGTCAGGCGTTGAGCAGCTCGTCCGCGGAGCGTCCGATGGCGTCGGGGTTGGAAAGCGGGTCGAGGTCTGCGAACAGGTTGAACCACGCGGACATGTCTTTGGATCCTGCAGGCGCGGCTGTGGGAAACATCAGAAAAAAGGCTGGGTTGGTTAAAAAAAAAAGAAGGGGAAGGCTAAGGGACGTTGTTCTGAAGCCGAGCACGTACCGCTCGCTGCGGGCGGCTGAGACCGAGGAGCCGCCTGGGTCGGCAGCTGAAGGGGCGGAGCTTGGAACATGGGTGGGGTCACCCAGCCTGCAGGGGGAAACAAGATGGACAACATTGGGTCACTCTAATGTGCTTTATGTGTTAGAGCAGGGGCAGTGGCGGTTCTAGACCAAATTTACCAGGGGGGCCAAGGTGGGGCCAGTGTTTTTTCACAGGGGCACAGAACAAAAAAAAATTAAAAACAATAAAATGGCAATATTTAACTGTGTAATAATATTAAGTGAGCCACTTGTGGCTCTGGAACTGCAGGTTTCAGACCCCTGATCTAGCAGTTGAAAACTTTGCCCCCTGCTCAATACGGCTAAAGCTAAACTAAAACATCTTAAGTTTTAGATTCTTTTTAGAGTAAAGCTGTATAGGTAACAAATAATATTGGTCAAAGTGACCAATCAGTTATGGTTTCTTTGCCATTGCAAATAATTATCAGAAGTTTATTTAACATCATGCTTTTAGTACAGGGGCCAGGGCCATTTCTACAGGGGCATGGGCCCCTGTTGGCCCCTGTCTAGAACCGCCCCTGAGCAGGGGTGTCCAAACTTTTTGGCTTGAGGGCCTACATTATCGAGTCAGAAACACTCAAGGGCCAAAAAATGAATAAACAGAAAAAATAAAGAAATTTAAAAATTGTGATTTTTTTTTTAACCAGCTATACAAAATTCGATCATTTAAATTAAACAAATTAGTCAGATTTTCTGCAGTAAAGGGACGTGTAAATCATTGTAGATCCAAAGCTAAAAACAAGTTTGCTCATTTGTTTATTAAAAGACGGTCAGCCAGTTTGCAAACGTTTTAGGCTCAGTTGAAAACTAACAGCATTCTTTTTGGTCCAGCCATTTAACAATAGGACTTGGGTCAGTATTCCTTCTGAAAAGACTTGCTTGCATTTGAGTTAAAGATCTCAGAGAGATTTAGTCACATTTACTAAGAAATTAAAGAAAATGTAAGAAGTCTGGTTATTAATAGATGAATACCTTGGGTTGGGAAACTTTTCCCTAATTAAAAATAAAGTTTCCATCTTCATCAGCCATCTGTGCAGATCTTTAATCAAATGCAGTTGAGGGCCAAACAACATCAGTCCAGGGGCCGCAAATGGGCCCCCGGGCCGCACTTTGGACACGCCTGTGTTAAAGCGACGCAAAGTTGAGCATAGATGAAGTGGATGGGGTGGTTATCCATATTAGAAATAAAACTCTGAAAAGTGCGGCATGCATCCAGCCCAGTTTCCCTGTGACAGCTCTAAAGAAATCAGGTGAGACCAAAAGGATTTCATTGGAGGATGCCCTCTGTGTGGCGTGGCTGACCTGAGGAGCTCAGGCTGTGATCCAGCAGCTGAGACGGCAGGAAGCCTGTGGGGCTGGGCGGGTTGGAGGCGGGACGGGCCGCACCGCCGGCGCCGGCAGCAGGAACGCTGGGTGGGTCGAACGTCCCGAAGGCATCCTGCCACTCTCTGCTGAACTCCTCGCCGGCCCCTGGACCCGGGCTGAGGAGGTCCTTCAGGAAGGCCATGTCGCTCCGCTCCCCTTCTTCCTCCAGTCTCAGGCCTGGCAGACCCTCACCTGAACAGACGGGACGAGAGGAGGATGACTCTCTGAACGTAGATGAGAACCTCAGCAGAGATCAGGTTTGGCAGTGAAAAGAGGAAAACCAGGAACCGTCGTTCTTTTCCCCCCGCGGCAGAGTGAGCTCAGGCAGGAAGAGGAGAGGAAGCGCCGCCGCTGGAGGTTAGAAATCAGAGTGAAAGGGCGGAGAAGACGACCGGTTTACCCGAGGCAGGCTGCGGTGGGAGGCCCGACTCGAAGCTCCCAAAGCTACAGCTCTCCTGCTGGTCGTCGGCCCGGGAGGGAGGCGGGACCAGGGGCCGGAGGGGGACATTTGGGGGCGGCATGTCGCAGGCCATGAGCAGCAGGTCGTCGCCGGAGCCTGCAGAGAGCGCTGCTGCAACGGTGGGAGCAGTGGTTTTGGTGTACTGAGGTCAGAGGCTCACTGTAAAAGCTCGTGTCCAGAGCTGCTGGCTGAGGAACGCAGATACACACGCAGACATTTACTCACCGCGGTCGCCGGCCACGCCCCGCCCGTCGCTGCTGAGCTTAAGGCCTGCGAAGGCAAACAGAAGCGTCACTCACAGGCCGGACCCCCCGACTCTGAATCAGACCAGACACCACGTCCCTTCTGAATCTCTCTAAGGCAGGGGTGTCAAACTCATTTTGGTTTAGGGGCCGCATTCAGCTTAATCTGATTTCAAGAGGGCCACACGACTAAACTCATTGCAAGATTAAATAGAACTAATAAAAGTGGACTTGTTGATTTTTATTTTAAATGAATTTCACTTTTACACAATATATTATGAATAATCTCAGCGTTTTTAAGAAAAGTATGTGCAATTTCAACAACACTTTTACCCAGCTAAACATTTACTGATCACAGTGATTGTACGATGTTGAAAAACATTTATTTACATTTTTTTGGAACTTAAAAACACTGTCCTGCATGAAATAAATAAATAAATCAAACAGATAAAAATTAAGAAATGTTTTAAAATCAATTTTCCACATCTGAAGCTCAGCGCTACCATCTGCTGATTAAAACACAGCGCCCCTTGTGGACAATATAGGAACTGCAGATTTTCAATTAAACGAAGTACATGTTTTTTTTTCAATAATTGTTTTATCATTCTCTTCCTTTTATCTACTCTTTTTTTCACCTTTTCTTTTTTTCTTCTTGTTCTTCCTTTCCTCTCCTACTTTCCCATTGCAGTGTCCATATCATTTGAGATAATCCTCGCATGAATCATAATAAAACTATTCACATTCATAAATCAAGCGGAGCACTATGGAAAAAGCAGTATTGCTCCACTGAAAGTCAAATCTGATGAGCTCTTTTTGGCATTAAGACAACAATTCTTATTGCCACATTGCCAGACAGGACACTGGAAGAAAAGAAAAAAAAAAAAGAAAAGATTTTTTTTTTTTTTTTAATAATGATAATGCATTTAGCCACCGGGCCGGAATAAATTGTTTGGCGGGCCGGAACCGGCCCGCGTGCCGTATGTTTGACACCCCTGCTGTAAGGGATTCTAACAGCTTGTTGTCCAGCGAGGTAGAGCTATGCAGCGTCTCGGCCACCGGGGGGCAGTACTGACCTGAATCAGATGCACTTTCTGCTGGCTGGTCGTCGTCCAAAGACACAAGGCTGTGATGTAAGGGGGAAAAAAAACAGCTGAAAAAACTCTGCAGCCTTTCTAATTGAAGCTGTTTTTAGAATTAAAGCCACAGCTAGATGAGGGTGCGGGGAGACGGCATCTACAAGACCGCATGACAGAGTCTGCAGCACCTTGGAAAAGTATTCATCCTCGCTAAACGTCGTCACACTGGAACCACCGACTTTAAACCGCTTTATTCTGATTTTGCAGAATAAAAACACGCGGCAGGGGAGACGTGGATGAACACTTCTGCGAGGTGCTGAGACGTTACATTTACTAAGCTGCTACAGTCCCACCTGTCCGTGTTGCTCTGCGGGGCCTTTTTGTCCTCCTCTTGTTTTGGGGAATCCGAGATTTGCTCCAGCGGGTCCCGCAGGTGCTGCGGGCAGAAAGGGAAAAACGCTGGTAGGTGACGTCTAGAGATGCGGCGTGGAAAAAAAAAAAAAAAGGAAAGCGGGCACACCTTGATCGTGGTGAACTGGTACGGTATGTGCCCCTTGAAGGCCTCGTGGATCCCCGACATGGACGTGGCGGTTTTCTCCCAGAACTGCAGCAGAGTGGTCTGACAGAGCGGGGCGGGGGAAGAGAGATGAAGAGTTGCTGAGAGCGGGCGCTGACGTCTCCGTCGGCGCTCTAGAGCTGGAGCCTACCTGGTAGGTGCAGAGGGAGTGAGACAGCATGTTGCAGCGGCTCGCCCCCAGCATGTCCACCTTCTGGCACACGTCGTTCTTCAGCTTCTCAAACTGGCCCTTTGTCCCTCTGACCTGAGCCTGGACCTGGGGGGGGGGGCGGACAAACACGAGAGGCGGTGAGGCGGCGAGGCGACGCGGGCGGAGCGCCGAAAGGCGGCAACGCTAGCCCGACTCGTCGTGCCTTGCGGAACTTCTCCAGCTGCTTGTAGGTGTCCGGGTCCAGCTCCTGAGAGACGTCCTTCATCCAAAGCAGCGCGCCCCTGTACTCGGTGCGGGCCTTCTCCATGCGGCCGACGGTCAGCAGCGTGTCGGCGATGGCGCGCCGCCGGAAGGTCTCCACTTCCTGGTACATGCGCTGCAGCGACGGGCAGAGCGCCATCCTGCAGAAACCGGCAAAAGCAAAAAACCTGCATGGTTAGAGAGCTCCCCCTCCCCCAGTAATAGACCTATCATCGTTGGCTGCTGCTGACCTCTGCCTGGCGGAGGTACACAGGGCTTTGCTGGTGGCCTCCATCATGTTGCCGGCCTTGGTGCGGTCGCGTTCGGCCTGGAAACGCAGGAACAGGCCCAGCTCGTTCTCCTCCTGGGACAGGCCTTTGGAGGGTAAAACGAACACATGGTGTGGAGCTGCAGGATCGGAAAGAAGACGTCTGATGGGACGGGTCGGCGGGACTCACGTGTGATGCGGTGCTGGTACTTCTCGATCACCTTCAGCAGCTCCGTGCACGTCAGCTGAACAGAGCGGAAGAACTGCGGAGAAGGAGCGACAGTGAGGCCCGGACGTCCGTTTTATCCGAGTCGCGCAGGGGCCGGCGTAAACGTAGCACAGCGAACTGAGCTCTGTGGTCGAAAAACTCAAACTTTCTGCAAGGCGCAGCACCTGGGATTCAGTTCTAAAGAGCAGAAACCCTGTCTCTAGATTCCTGTTGGACTACATTATGCCTAGAAGAGGAGCTGGCACAACACCAGCGGTGACTTGTAGGAATCTCCGAGGCTTTAATGAGGAGAAAACAAGATGCACATCTCCATGAACTGCACTAAAAAAAAATCTGAGGGGCAACATTTACAGCAAATAACCCACAACCGGGGTCACTGGGGGCATCGCCACCCACCTGGTGGGGCGACGGTGGCACAGAGGTTAGGGTGTTCGTCTTGCAATTGGCGGGTTGCCGGTTCGACCCCGTGCTCTGACTGTCTCTGTCGTTGTGTCCTTGGGCAAGACACTTCACCCAGATTGCCTACTGGCGGTGGTCAGAGGGCCCGGTGGCGCCGTTGTATGGCAGCCTCGCCTCTGTCAGTCTGCCCCAGGGCAGCTGTAGCTACTAACTTACCTCACCACCATCAGGGTATGAACGTGTGTGTGAATGGGTGAATGACTAAGACTGTAGTGTAAAGCGCTTTGGAGGTCTTCAAGACGAGTTAAAAGCGCTATACCATTTACCTGAAACCGCACACGAACAGCAGGCCGAGTCACTGTTTGCTTTCCAGGTGAAACGCACAAACAACACTAAGACAGTAGAAGGACGAGGCAGCTGCGACGCCTGAATTACTCATTAACTGGAGAGCAAACAGAGAGCGTCTCCCTCAGCGGCGGCTGCCCACAGGCGAAGCGAATCTACCAGACGCGCTGCCGGTACGGGAGCTAAGCGGACTGCTGCGCTCACCCCATCAATAAGTCAGTCACTCTGTGTTTGTAGGGAGCGTTACGCACCCGGAGGGACCGGAGGGTGCCGTACAGGTCCATAAATTAACAGAAGTAAAAACATTAAATAAGCAATGAAGTACAACACCTACAGTAAAACTTGAGCTGTGAGATTTGTAAGATGTCGTCAAAGGCAAATCACGTCTCCTTAAAGAAAACAGCTTTTTTTTAAAATCATTATTATTATTAAACTACGTCAAGCGGAGCAATCACAATCCTTTTAAATGTGTTTTCTCGTACAAACAGAAACCGGCCTGCACAGCGACCTTTGATTTGCCGGGACCCTCTGGACGCCCTGCAGGTTTTGGCTGATTTCTGACCCCGACGCGCGGTGCTGAGTCAGCGTGAAGCGGACATTAACGCATTAACTTCCCACTGAGAGTGCATACAAAGCTCACCGCTGTTACCTACGTCAACAACGCTGAGAATAAAAGAAAGCAAATCAAGGCTCTGCGTGAACTCGCTTTCCAGCTATATAATCCAACTTCAAGAGCGCTAATCCCAAAAAGCCCCCCGACTTAAAAAAAGACGTTTGAAATTGCACTTTTTTTAAAGTTCACAGAGCACAAAGCAAAACCCAGATTGAGATAAAATGATGCAGGGTTGATGGTTAGGAAGCCCTGGGCCTGAGGGCTTCTATGCTGAAGTAATTACAGATACAATCTGCTCTTTTAGTGCTCTGCTGATCGTTTGACACTGGGAGGCAACTGGGGGGGGGGGGGATGTCTCTGTCTTCTGACCTCAGTGTCAGCGAGGGGACAAACAAGCGGACGGATCTCTTTGCAGAGTGAACCGAAGGCTCCCAGTTTATCCTTAAATATTCAGGGACACGCACACGACCACGTCCCTCACAAAGCCACATCCGTTCTAAACGCTGCTTTTTAGTTTTTAAAAAAAGCCGGACGACGCAAACTTCACGGAGATAAGAAAATCCCTTTACTTAAATCTACCAGAGAAGCCGGTCTCCCTGGGCCAGCCCACTCCTCTTAACTCCTCTTCAAAAAGGGAAAGACGAGAAACGAAGACGGGGGGGTGGATCCTGACGCGTCCATAATCGGCTGCAGGAAGAGAGCGACCGGCCTAAATGTGCCCATCTGTACGGTCAGAGCAACAAATAATACGTTTACAACAAGGGAACCACGGCAACAACAGCTGGCTGAGGACCAGAGTTCACCCTGTTACCATTCACACCCAGATGGGTATTAACGTAGCGTTGCACCGATACCGATACCAGCATCGGCCGGGGCCCCGATACCGCGCTAAAATGGTGGTATCGGTATCGGCGAGTACCAACAAATAGGTCACAGATACAATTTTGATGTTTGTATGTCACTTGAACGCAGCCTTCTCTCTACCGACACTCACTAGTTCTACTGGATTCACTTTGTATTAGTCTTTAATAAGGTAGCAGCTTGACAAAGCCATGATAGCAATTATTTTACATCCAATTAGTATGCTGTTCTTCATATATACACACATAAATTTCAAAGTCATGGTATCGGTATGGTATCGGTATCGGCCGATACTGCACAGCCAGGTATCGGGTATCGTATCGGGGCCAAAAAATGCATCGGCGCAACACTAGTATTAAGGAAGGAACAAACGTCTCACCGGTAGAAACTCGCCGCCGTCCTGGGGAACCTTTAGGTCTAGGATCTAAAGCTCCTGTCCCCGAGGGTCGGTGTCCTGTACCTTTAAGATGGGCTAAATGAGTCTTGTGTTACTAGTCTAGAAAGAGCTTTGTGTGATCTTGGCAGTACGGTGGAGGACCTGTGATGCTGTAGTCTCGGGAACAGCGCTGGGCACCATGGACTCTTTAAAATGCCACAACACCTTAAATACCAACCTGGTGGCATCAGTCAGAACAGTACGAATGGGTCATGAGGTCATGCAAACAGAAATGGTTCATCTCGTCTTCCCGTAGAAAAACCCAAAACGTCCCAAATAAAAGAAGGCTGCGAGCTGCCAAGTGACTTCCTACCTCCAGCTTGGCATCCAGGTCAGCGTCCGACGCCACCACGTACTCGTCCTCCTTCTTGCCTGTAGCTTTGATGAGGACCTGCTTGGTCTTCCAGAACTTCTTCTGCATGCGCGCCACCACCGAGCTGTCCTCGCCCAGCAGAGCCCGGCCTCCGCTCAGCATGTCCCCGGTAAACCTGGAGCCAACAGGTGGGGGTGGGGCATTAGCTCGGTCTAAACTAGGCGCTGGCAGTTTTCATCAAACGGAGGGCATTGGCATTTAGAGGCTACGTACCCGTCCATCGTTGGATATCGGCCGTTTTCTGTTCTGGAGGAAGCCAAAAAGAGGAAAAAACAACATAGAGTCAAACAGAGAAAGAAAGTTTTTGTTGGCAGTCGGTTGAAGATTAGCACCTAGCTAAGTGGAAGCTACTACCGTGTTTTCCGGACTATAAGTCGCAGTTTTTTTTCATAGTTTGGCCGGGGGTGCGACTTATACTCTGGAGCGACTTATGTGTGAAATTATTACACATTTTTACCGGTATATCATCGCACCTGTTATTTTCACACCAAACCACAAGAGGGCGCTCTAGGCCTGTGTTGAATCAGACGTAAGCGACGTAGAAGCGGAAGTGCCGCATCTTCTACCTCCGGAGTTAACGGAGTTATTTGAAAGTGACACCGAGGATGAAGATTTCACTGGATTTTAGTTATTTGGAGTGACACGGGCGCTTTGGTTAACTTCTTCGCATGTTATTTATGCTATAGTTATCTGAATAGCTTTTAATATGTTACGGTAACATACCAGGCACGTTCTCAGTTGTGTCATGTAGCGTAAGCTAACCGTACAATTATTCAGCCTGTTGTTGCCTCCGTTCTATTTTTATTTAAAATTGCCTTTCAAGATGACATGTCTGTTCTTGATGTTGTATATTATCAAATAAATTTCCCCCAAAAATGCGACTTATACTCCAGTGTGACTTATATATGGTTTTTTCCTTCTTTATTATACATTTTATGGCTGGTGCGACTTGTACTGCGGAGCGACTTATAGTCTGGAAAATACGGTACTCACTGCTGAATGTTTCCACTGACAAACGTGGAAAATCAGTAAAGGCAGAGATAGGGTCGACCAATACATCGGCCGGACGATATTTTGGGCCGATATTTGTGTTTTTTCCCCCTGTATCGGCTTCGGCCGATACGACCCAGCAGCCTTACCTTAAGATCACACGACGCGCATGCACAGCCGCTGCCTCCCCGGCAGAGACCGGCTGGTAATGTTTGTAAAACTTAGCGGCAACACGAACGGGGGTGTTCAGCTTTTAACGTAGTTTTAACTAGCTGTACCTGCCCTTCGAGCGTCTCTCTGTCTCACTGTGAGCGGGAGAGAACGGCGATGTGTGTGCGTTTTCCTCCACCGTACCTTTCAAACGCTGACCTGAAGCCGATTGTCAATACTAGCTGGTTTAAACTCAAGTTTGGAGACTTTTGTAACATTTTGTTGGAATTGTCATTTAAAATGGAGGAAGAAAAGCAACATCCCCTTCAAAAACAACAACAACACAGCACATATTGTGTGTCGGTTAGACTGAAAATAAATGGTATCGGCACCAGTCTTAAAAAAAAAAAAACTTGGTTAAACTCTAGAGAAAATATCAAGAATATAGGTTTTCACAGCAGGGGTTGAGCAGCTGATTCTGCTTTGATGACATCACAAGAGGTAAAAGCACAAAGTAAATCCATGCCACAGAAAAAAATAATAAAATTATATATATATATATATATATATATATATATATATATATATATATATATATATATATATATATATATATATACAGAGAAATGCATGAAAGAATGCAACTGTGCACGGTGAATTAAACTGATCCGCCTTCTGTGACGTCATCAGAGACATGTATGACCAGCTGCTGCGTTGGTCAACCTGTTCTGATTAAATACCGACTGAATTTGATTTATACAACAGAATGAACCCAGACCTGATAACAAGCTGCGCTGTGCGTAACAAGCTATAAGTAAAGGGAGTTTGACCGATTTAACAGAAAGGGGAAAAAACTGCATAGCATCTTTAAAAAAGAAGACTGAACCCCCGGCTGACAGCTGTTGCCATAAACCCAGCGAGCTGAGATCAAGTTACGACCTGCCTCATCTATGGCCGGACTGAGCCGATGGACGCTGCAGGCTGCCTGGGTTGAACGAAATGGTTCCCGAAGCTGGGGGCAAACACCTGCGACCTGGGGAGGGGGGCGGGGGGCTGATGTTGGAGCAGGTGTTCCGGTTTCACTAAACGCCCCTTGGCTGACAAGATGTAAACTCCGAGGTGTCGCTCGGATATTTGTCACTTCTAAGATAAATGTCGCGATAAAGTGTCCAAATAGTTCGCGAAAAGTCGACGAAATGAGCGTCATTTGTGCCTCTCTCTCTCTCTGCTAGCAGCAACTTAGCTAGCAGTTGCGAATGTCACTTGGAGAACGCCTCAGCTGATGAACATTTAGCGAAGCGACCGAGTCGTCAGCACGCCGGGTTCTTCTCCCCGCCGCTTCTTTCCTCTCCCGGTGTTCCGCTAAAAACCGAGGGAAACCAGGGCGATCAATGACTACCTTCCTCTTGGCGTTGTCCAGCGGCGCGAGCATCTATGCGGACCAAGCTCGGCTAGCCTCCTCTCCCGATAGCCATCATCCTCTGAGTCAGAGAAACAGGATATGCGCGAGCGCTGCGGCGCCTGGCCACCAGGGTGCGCTGTTCCTCACATTACGTCGAAGATCGTCTATTGTGCTTAAAAAAAAAAGCTCCCGTGAAAAGTTCCACCTTTTGTCTGCTAAGCAAAAGTTCACCTTCATCCTTCTCTAAACGGGGTTTCTAACAAGATTTAAACCAAACGTCATGAACAACGAACTAGATACAGATTAAAAAAGGGCTAATTGTTTAATAATAGACTCTAGAGTGGCAGGTCCTTGTTGCCAAACCAGTCTGAGCAGGAAACACCAAGAAACACGAGGAAGTTGACGAGGTGAAGCATCTCCTGAAGGGAAATGGAAAATGTGTGAAATCCTTCAATTGACGTGGATTTTCCGTCGGACAATACCTTTTTATTGCTTACATGTTTTTTTTTTTCTGTGTATGCAAAAAACAACGAATCACTGTGCCTGGCAAACAATTGTGATATTCATTGAATATTTCCAAATTTTGTCATGGTACATCACCCCCACGAGACTGTATTTAAAAAGGCATTTGTTTGAAAGTAAAAAGAAAAAGGTTGCCATACATTTATATTCAGCTTAAGTGACATGACGTCCAGTGTCTCTAATTGCATTCAGATGTAACAGAGTAGATAGATTCATGGAAAACGCTCTGCGGAGGAAAGCGACGTTGGCAGCATCATGGTACGGGAATGGCATCTCTCAATAAAATCTTACTGAACTTTAGTTTGTTTCTGTTTTGCAAAAAAAAAAAAAAAAAAAAAAAAACTGGTCAAAAATGTCGGTTTTTGTTTAGATGTGCAAAGCAGCAACCGATGGATGACCATCTTGCAGTGGTAACTGCAACTAAACGTGGCTCAACAAAGCATTTACTAATGCTCTGAATCCATGCATGTCCCATTCTAAGTTTTTATTGGTAGAAAAAAAACTTCAATAAATACTGTTTTTTTTTACATGTAGATGACACTTTTACACAATTTTAGTTCTCCATTGTAAACTCTGAGTCATTATGAGAGCGATTCAAGTTGATTCAACACCTTTCCGTCGCACTGTAAGCACTCAACACAAGACACGCTTTGGGAGAGAAAATTAATTTATACTCTGCTTGGGTTACAGGGAAACGATGAAGTCATGAGACAGTCTGTGTAAAAACAACCAAGATCCAAAACAAAAAACAGGAGGTTTGTCCAGCACTGATTTTACGTGCTTCTGGTCACGTTCTGGAGGCCGGGATCACTACGCCCCTGCGTCCGTCTGAGCCGCTGAGTATCTGTACGTGTAGAGCTTGTTATCTGCACCGCCGCTCAACATCAGCTGGAAAAAAAAACAAAAAAAACACAGGCGACTATTTAGGCACTGAAATTAGGTTTTCCCCCAGTTAATGGGAGCTGTTGAGAAATCTGATGGTTTATCTTACCCCGCTCTCTGTCCAGTCCACACAAAACACTTTGTCCTCGTGAGCTGCCAGGTCGTACAATGGAGCCTTGCAGCTGAAACACAAAGTTTAGAGAGTGAGGCTCCGGTACGGTCTGAATAAATGAGACCCGCGTTTATTCCGACAAAGCCAGGAAAGCCTGCTCTAAACATTACAGGGTGGTTGTTTGGAGGGTAGGGAGGCTACAGGATGTCCTGCTCCTCGTGTCTGCAGACGTGACCTGATTTATATGGGAGCAGCATGAATGCTGAGCCTGCATCCAGGTTCATTAGTCACTGGACCTCAAATCGATCTCTTTGATGAATCTAAAGAATTTCTTGCACATGTTTGAAAATATTGGGGATTTCCTCCGATCCGCACAAGTATGCCCAAACAGCTCAAACTTTGACCATAAGAGAACACGGGACCGGGAATTTCTTTCTTCCAAAGGGCATGCCAGCAGTTGTAGCATCACTTATTCACCGATTTAGGTGAATCCATGCATTTATTTGAGCCTTTATGCATCACGTTGACCATATGTGGAGGAAACCTAGCTTAACCTTTTTTCATTCCCTACCGATGCAGTTGGATCTCAACTTAAATATATGTTTTCTTAATAATCGCTTCAAAGCTTTATCGTTTTCTACATGGTGATATTTTCCATGTACTGGAGGTTGCGAATTAAATTTGCATAAACTGAATGGAAAGAGTTTAATCTGGCATTTCGTTCAAAAGATGCATGACTGTTTGTCATGTTCAGTTGTTTTTTATGGCATTTATAAAAAAAGAAAGTCTAAAAAGGGGCATTCTGGGGCCCTAGAAGCAGAAGTGGAGTGATTTAATGATTAAAAAAAAAACAAGGAGAAAAAGGTGAAGATTTCTAAGAAATCTGTAACATGTTTTCAAGAAGTTTTATATTGTTTACAAAAAAGTTAAATTAAAATCTTTCCAGACCTTCTGGTGTCCCAGAGTTTGACCAGATTGTCCAGGGAACCAGAGACGAGCTGATGCTCATGGGACGGCGCCCACTTGACCGCGGTGACCCAGCCGGTGTGGGAGGTCAGAGACAACAGCACCAGCGCGCCGTCTGGTAGCAGAGATTACATGAGAAATTAGAAAAAAAAGGCAAGGACGTTTAAGAGCGTGTCTGTTTTTAAACAATGGGGGACATTTAAGCCCAGTGGTACCTTTGGTGCGAGGGTCCCAAAGTCTGATATGTCGGTCAGTGCTGCCCGACGCCAGCCGTCGACACAGGGGGGAGTAGGAGATGCAGTTGAACACTTTACTACCCGTCTGTAGAAAAAAAAAAGGCAGAAAACAGAATGCCTTGTGGGAAATGCTGCACAAAAACATCTCCAAAAGATATCAGAACCTCACTACAGTTAAAATTTGCCAGTAAATAGATGCAAACTATGCTGACACCAGACTGAGCTACTTCTCACTTCCTTGCACTTATCGTGAAAGTCCTCATCATAACGTCCATCTCAGCTATCAAAGTAAAATAAAAATAGAATATTTTATAAAATGACTTTCAATCAATCTTCTACATATTTTATTTGGGTCTGAAGTTGCAGACGGATGCACAGCAGACATAGGGAAAAAAGCTGTTAGAGTCACAAAAAAGGAAAAAATAAAAACTTTTTGACCCGACTCCAACACACCGTGTGCACTGCAAAAAGGGAACTCAAAGTAAGTAAAAGTTTCTTGAAATTTGTATATTTTTCCTTGATTTGAGCAGCTAAATAAAACTATTCGCCAATCATGTAAGATTTTTGCACTTAAAATAAGAACACTTCCTCTCCATCATTTTATTTCAAGTGCAGGATATCTAATTATCTTATTTTAGGGGTAAAAATACCCATTCCATTGGCAAGTAGTCTTATTTAGCTGCTCAAATTAAGGAAAAATTTACTAATTTCAAGAACATTTGACATACTTTGAGTACCCTTTTTGCAGTGTGGCGGGGCTGAAACACGGTGGTGGCAGCATCGTACTGCGGGATTCTTTTTACGATATTCCCGTTAGCATAATGACAGCGTCAATCGCAGCCATCCGAGAGTCAAACCCCAGCCTTAAAACCTTTGATATCTGTCTTTCCTTCTATCTTACTATCTTCTCTGCTTCCCATCAAGTTACTGTAAACAAATACCTAGTGAAATAATAAAAGAAGGATGGCCTAGTCAAAGTTCAGGCCTAAATCCAACAGACAAACATGCAGCTCCTGCTCTTTTTTACCAGCGTGGTCTTCACGATCCCAGCTTCCACGTCCCACACTCGGATGGTGTGATCCCAGGAAGCGCTGCAGACTTCCTCGCTGTCGCACCACAGGACGGAGGACACCGCCTCGTTGTGTCCGGACAACGTCATCAAGGGAGTCTGCGTTCGCAGGGGAAGACACGAGTCGCACTCCGTTAAAAGCCGGCGTTATCGCCTCAGCCTTTTTTAACGGCCGGTCTCTGCGCTCACCCTGGTCAGGCCGAGTTGCTGGGTCTTCTGTTTCTTCCTGGGCCTGTCGGCGGGCTCCTCCACCTCGTCCGCCTCCTCTGTGGGCACTGGAAGCACGACGAGACATGCAAGTGTCAAGCTGATGATCAACTTTAGCATAAACCTTAGAATTTTTTGCTACCAATAGGGTCCTGGTCACATTTATCCAGCCTTTGTGTTTTCATGCTCACTTTTTTCATGTCACAACCATAAACTTGACTGGATTGCATGGGGCAGACCCAGACATAGTCAAAATTGTACAGAAAGTTGCCGTTGTGAAATTATTTACATATAAAAATATAAAAGGTGTGGTCACTCCCCCAACGAGGCACATCTTTCCCACTTTGTTAATTAGAAAAGTGTGGATTTAAAATCCTCTTAACAGATATTCATTCCAGTTTAAATCCTATGAAATGGTCCGAAGTGATGTACACGGGCCTATGTCTGTTTGTTCCTTTTTGACACAATAAATTCTATTTCCACACAGAGAGAAGCAGCAGGATTGCAACTTTTAAACCAGAACTGCAATGAAAGGATCTAAACCCAATGTTTCAGTCTGATTTCACCGTGTTAATTCCATTGCTGACATCACGTCCCCTGGACTGGTGTAACAATCTATAAGAAAGTTTTGTGAGGCCTATTTAGTTGACTCAGTTGTTATAAACCACCAAAAATAAATCTTTATGCCGTTCTTTAGTAACTTCAACGTGTAGAACATACACAGAGTTTATGGCTCCTTCCATCATCCTGCACCTACCTGCTGACCAGATCTTCAACATTTTGTCCCAGGAGCCGCTGCAGAACTAAAAGGGATGGACAAAAATATTTGGTGCCTTCAATAAAAGCTGATGAATTCATTATTTTTATTCATTATTTTTATTATATATATATATATATTTTGTCTTAAGTATTTACCTTAGAGCCTGTGGGGTCTGTGGAAATGGCGTCAACGCTCCCTGTGTGTCCCCGACAACAGTGCCTGGCTTTCAACTTGTTCCTCTCAGAGTTCCACTCCCACAGCAGAACGGTCTGGTCCAAAGAGGCCGTCAGCAGCAGAGACGTCAGGCCGTCTAAGCACAAAACACATGTTGAGGTAAAACTCGGATTAGCATTTACAATCAGGGGTGTCAGGTTCTGGCCGGCTCGCCTCTTTTGACCCAGGCAACGTCCTTCACAACATCCGAGTGTCCCGCCACCGTCATCACTGCCTTGCCCTCCAAAGACCATATCCTGGCTGTCTTGTCATAAGAACCCGTTAGGATCCTGGAAAAGAGGAAAAAGCTGCAATATTGGAATTTAAACACAACAAAATATGTTTTCCAAACCAAAAGCAGGGATGCTTCCCCCTGGGTGCGTTAGTCGTCATCTTACCACTCGCTGTCTGCCTCCACGGAGCTGATCCAGTCATCGTGCATCATACACTCCTCCGGCTCCGGCGCAGTGATCCGCTGCACGTACTCTATCTCTACTACGTCTTCCTGAAACGAAGCCAGAAACACTCACGGCTAAGATCCCCAGCTTAACTTGCTTTCTTTACAGTTACGTGGCAGGAGACAGAGTTAAGAAAAAGAAAACACAGTTCGTACCGTCGATATTCCCTCCGTCTCCATGTGAGTGGCCAGCGGTGTCCGCAGGAACTGACCCCTGACCAGGAAGTCAAACTCCACTCTACTGTGAGATGCTGTAAAAACAAGAATTAATCTGGAATTAATGAATTACCTGCAGTGTTATTTTGTATTGGTATTTTTAATTCACAGCTCTCTCACTTTTTACTTGTAACAGGGGTGTTGTGAGTGTGTCAGCAGGACATCGCTAATAGCAACTCAAAACCTTTAGCGGGATCCTGTAAAAGCGCATCCTATCCTGTAAAAGCGCATCCTATTTTCTTCCCTTGCAGGGCTGGGTTACTTATTGGACACTCAGAATATCAATTTTCATAGGGTGGTAAAATTTCAAACTCTATATCGATACCCAGGAAAATATTCAATACTCAATACCATTTTCGACATCACGGGAACAAAAAATGACCAACAATTAAAAGCATAAAAAAAAATACTTAAACATGAAAAACTCACGTATTTCAATCTCAACATGGAACATGGTTCCTCAGCAGAAATACAGATGCTAGTTAAATAATTGTGCAAATAAATGCTAAATAAATAACCCAAATTAACACATGGCTAGTAGCATGCTAGCTAGCATGCTGCTAGGATTGCTAGCTAGCTAGCCACAGCATTAATGCGGATCACGCTAACATCTAATATATTGAATAAACTTATGAATGGGAACTTTGATTGGATAACCAATCGGAATTCATCGTGAAGGCCAAGGTGTTGGTCCTTGAGATGTTTGGCCAAGTTTGTTGTGCTGCCTGACTTCGTTGCCACCACTTTAAAGCACCGTTTGTCAAGATCTTTGGGTTTCCCTTCTTCGTTTGCCTCGTATGTAAAATATATAGTATCGATAACATGCCAAATTAGCATTGTACCTGGATACAGCGTTTGGGTATTGAAACTTTTCAGAGTATCGATATTTTCGAAAACCCTATTTCATAGTCATGCAAAAAAGTAACTAAAAATCTGATGAGAAAAATAAAGTTATGAAAGCACAAAATATCCACAAACTTGGGAACCAAATACCTGATGTTTTATACATAGCAACATGAGATCCTGCAAAAAAAAATTGACATAGGTTTTATGACAAAGTAATGTAGGATCTCAATTACGTAACTTGACTTGCCACTAACTAACTCCCAACACTTTAGCAAGAGCTCACAAAACTTTCGAGAGCTGTTTAAAAAAATTAACTCGGAATCTACAAAAAACCTTTGCAGGACTTTGCGCGAGGAAATTCGGGATCTCACAAACTGTGAATTGTCATCTCATAAAACTTAGAAGGATCTCCCAGAAGGGAAGTCGCAATCTTGCAGGACCTTGTCAAAGTAACTCTCGGAAAACCTTTGCATGATCTTACAACAAAACTTCCTGGGATTGTGAGATCCTACATAGGATCTCACAATCCCAGGAAGTTTTTGCGAAATGTTCTTCAGAACCTCGCAGGTAACAAGGTAACTGGGATCTTGTAACAGTAACTCATGGTTAGGCACGATAACAAATTTTGCTGGCTGCTAAATTGTTCAAGAAATTATTGGGAAAAGCGATAATGTCGGCCTCTGGAGACCATTTGCACCTGATATAATGATAAAGGCACAATAACGTCATCTTTTGTGATGTTGTACAGCGGAGAAATCGCCAGGCAATTCGCAATGGGTGCCAAATGTTTGCAAAATAAAGGGCAGCATCTCTTTAGAGATGGAGCGAACTACAGTGACTGTAAGTGCGCACAAATTTGCAATGCCCTTTTTATAATTGGTTAGGCAATTAAACTCTCCAGTGATTGTGGATTGTCAACAAGACGGTGACACCCCACTGGTTGTAGTTTTTGTTTTTTTTTCCCAGTTGGGAAAAACTGCATCGAGCGATTGTGTTTAAGGAGCAGCTGCAAGTTTGGTGTAATCCCGCGTTTTGTTTCCACCGCTTTGGAACAAATGCGACGTACCGGCTCATTCAGGTTAAGTGTTTCACCGCGGTCCTGTGGTATAAATCCAAAGTGCTCCCACGCTGCTGCGGTTGCGTTCAGTTTTGACACCAATTCCATTTTCTTCTCAAACTAGCGTTTCTCTGGCTCTCATGCTAAACGTTGAGCATGTGCCTACCTGACAAGATTTAACCTCTCCCACACTGAGGAAACGAGAAACTTTTTGTCATCAAGTCTCAGATGAGAGAGGGGGGGGGGGGGGATAAAAGCATACACATGCAAACGATCAAGCTTATTTTAATGAATCATGTGATTAAAATTTATTGCGCGATTAACTGATTTACTGTTTATCCAGAGAGGCCACAATTTGCACACGCAAATTATCGAGCCCATTTGAATGTCTCTCTCGATTTTTTTTTTTTTTCTATCGTGCGATTGTTTTATTGCGACGGGCTTAGTCATGATCTCGTTGAACCGTTGCAGGATTGTGATAAACGCAACTAGAGATCCCGCAAAAAATAAATAAATTCTTGCGAAAAACCAACATGGGTTCTCCCAAATGTACCCACATCCATGAATACACTGCAAAAACAGAACTTAAAATAAGTAAAATGTTCTTAAAATATGTGTATTTGTCCTTGATTTGAGCAGGTAAAAATAAGATGATTTGCCAATGGAACAAGATTTTTTACCTTACAATAGGAACAATTCATCTCCATCATCTTATTTCAAGTGCAGGATGTCTAATTATCTTGTATTAGGGGTCAACATACTCATTCCATTGGCAAATAATCTTATTTACCTGCTCAAATCAAGGACAAACACACTAACTTTAAGAACATTTTACTTATTTTAAGATCTGTTTTTGCAGTGCAAAACAAGTATACTGGATGTATTTACTAGAATGGAACTAACATTCTTTATTTTATCAGACATCATGCCATGTCTGTTGTTTAATAACGCGCATGTTTGTGGTGGCATGAAGGCATCATTCTTCTACACCATTAATTGCTGCAAAAGAGCAAGATATTGGATTCCTGGCAGCAGCAGCAGGATGTGAAGGGGCTGTGAGCTGACCATGCTTGGCCTCCAGCAGCTTGTTGATGATGTTGCCGAGGTCCTGGACTTCAGAGGCGGCAGGGACGGAGAAGGGGACGTCGTCCACGACATACCTACACACCCAGGGAGACAGAGAGATGATCAGCCCGTTTCAGTGGCCAATCCAATCAAAAGACACGAGCTAAGATCTTCATAGTCCTCTGTAGCTTGAGATGATGTGTAAATGATGACAGCAGCTCATCCTAGCTTCCCGGTTTTTGTATTTAGCTTACGTAAAAGCTAAACAACGGATGCCATGTACTCGAGCGGTAAATTAACAGTAGTTATCTATAAACTGACAGTTTAGCTCCACCGACTAGCTGCTGAGTTAGCCGGGGCGCTCTCACTGCGCCTCGCCGTTTCCAGCCTCACCTTTGGTCTTCCGTGAAGAACCTCGCCTGTAACTGTGACATTCTTCTTCGTTCTTTTTAAATTAAAAGCACCGGGAAAATCAGCAAACCACACGACCAGTCGGCTCCACTTCAAAACACATCCAGCTCCCGTGCAAGAAAACCATGTGGCGTGTGTGTGTGTCGGTGTAGGAAGCCTCCGCAGTCAAAAACCGATAACAATCCGTCGATGCCTCGCCTCGTTGATCGACTCATCAGGCCTGACTGCTGCTGCCGACGGCGCGCACGCGCACAGACGCAAGCTGGAGCGCACCCTCCGTCGCCGCCATATTGGATGGGTTTTCCTCTCTCGGCTAGCCAAAGGAAGTAAACACAGAGCCAGCTACCACCATGCCCGTGTTTTGTGCAGCCTACGGATGTAATAACCGGCGCAGTGTTGACAGCAGATCACGTGGGATCACCTTTCACAAGTAAGACTAAACAATAACTTCTGTTATAATAATATCGTGGGATCCTAGCTAACCTTGTCTTGGCAACCAGCAGCAGGACCTGATAGTCTTTTTTGTTTCCCTTCTTCGCATTTTGAAGGTTTCCCAGTAACACGGACTTGAAAAGGCGATGGGAAGCTGCACTAGGAAGGAAGGGCTTTGTCGCTACGCAGGCGTCCAAGCTCTGTAGTGAACACTTCAAGAAAGAGGACTTGGACAGGACTGGTCAGATTGTGAGGCTTAGAGATGGTGTGACCCCATCTGTCTTCAACTTCCCCCCTCATTTAAAAAAAGTAGGTGTTTTTTTAACTCTACATGCTAACAGGCATGTCTGTGATTCATATGCAAAACAAAAGTTAATATCACACTTTCCTAAACCTGTTTATGCTGTTAGTTTTTTCTGCACGTTTAAGACTTAGTGGTGTATTGTGTATTGCAATACACTGTGGAGTATTGAAACCTTTTCAAGGTGTTTTTTTAATGATTGTGTACTTATTTTTATTATTCTAGCCTGTAGCAACAAGGAGCACAAAAACGTCAAGAAAAGCTAAACAGAGCCTGCCAGTGGACCTTTGTCAGCATTCCCCTCAAAGTGCACCTCCTCAGCTCAATGATGTGAGTATCTGATGTGTCCCATACAGACTTAGATTTAGGATTAGACAACTTTATTGTCATTTTGTATGCACAGAGTGCGTACAGAACGAAATTTCGTTTGCACGCAGCTTGAAATTTACAGTGAATTGCAATAGATTACAGGATAAGATAAAGTTACAGGGTAAAGTGCAGCAGTGATTTAACAGTACAACAATTGAAATGTAAACAATGCAGGACAAAGAGACGGTGTGCGATCCCAGTGTACAGGTGAGTATTTCTTAAAAATTGTATGTGCAGAAATGATTTGTGCAAGAATGCATTTTAGTGACTGAGAGTTCGTCAGCATCTGTAATGCTGGACAAAGGGTGCAATGATGCAAATATGCGAATGTGGTACAGAGTCCAGTTTATAGCTTCAGCAGTTCAACAGTCTGATGGTGACAGGGAAAAAGCTTTTGCAGAACCTGGTGGAGCTGCAGCGGATGCTGCGGAACCTCTTCCCAGAGGGCAGCAGGGAGAACAGTCCATTGTGGGGGTGTGAGGGGTCCCTAATAATGTTACGGGCTCGGGCCACGCAGCGCTGGGAGGAAATGTCTTTAATGGAGGGAAGAGGAGCCCCTATGATCTCTTCTGCTGTCCTCACCACTCTCCTCACATTCTTCCAGTCGGAGGCACTGCAGCCTCCACACCACACAGAGAGACAGCTGGTCAGAATGCTCTCTATGGTGCTTCTGTAGAAGGTCGTGAGGATGGGCAGGGGCAGGTGGGTTCTCCTCATCCTCCGCATGTGGGAGCATCATGGCTCTGGTCATCTTACCGTTGCACTCCATTTGCCCCAGAAATGAATCAGAAATGGGAGCTGGGAGTGGGGTGAACCCGAGTAAAAAGCGTTTCAGTTAACACAGCCTGAGAAGTCGAGGATTCCAAAATAATAATAATTTATTAAGAAAAGGTCAGGTTTCCAATATGGCGACAGCCAGGAAAGCTGTTGTTTGTAGTATCTCTTATAAACGTCCGGAGATGCAGACGCTACATGTAACATTGATTTTTAGACTCACAGCCCATTTTATCACAGCCCATTGTTGTTGATGCGAGGAGCTGCCATGTTGCATCCGACAACTGGTCGTGAAAGATTTCTCCGACTTTCCGAGGTGGAAGTCCGACTCTAACGGCCGTAATAGTTGATTTTTTTTTTTTTTATCCGATCGGAAGCCGGGATTTCCGAGCTCATACTGCAAATGGAACGCGACGTTCAATCTCTTCAGACATACTCACACGTGCACTTTCAACATGTAAATAAAATATTTCTATTTACGTTTTTGTCCGTCTTTCCGCCAGGACCACTCCTATGCATTGCCCACTTCGCCGACTCGTCTAAAGGCCATACTCAGGGAAGCTTTGAGTAGAGTGGAGAGTCTGGAGCGGGAGAAGATAAATGCAAAGGCCCGAGAACGAAGAGCAAATAAATGCATAAAGAGACTTCTGGTTTCAGTTTGGAGCTTGTATGGGCTATTTTCACTACTTTTTCAAAGCCTTAGAAAAAAATAAAATTTTAAACTAAATTAAAGAAAGGAAAAGTGCCCATATTAGGGATACAAAGGTTAAAGCACTTAAATACCCTCTTTTTTTTTTGTTTCTAAAGGCGGACACAATCAGAGGATGCCAAGCCTGGGCACAACACAGTGATGTTAGACATGTCACACAGAAGACATGAAGAGGACCCTGCTGTCCACCATCAGATTCTGGGCTCTAACTGAACTGTCCCTCACCAGCAGGAGTGGCAGAGTACTCCTCAACTTGCCACTCATCCTCGGGCCAAACAAAGACTTTGTTTTTTTTTCCTCCTTTCATAACAGACGGAAAAACTGAAGGACTGTCCAGGCCTTCATGAAGATGTTATTGGTGTGTACAGGGGAGTTATGTTTATTTTAGTTGGGCATACGGCTTCCTCGATAGAAGTAAACGCACTTGGGGGCATGTGAGGGACCCATCCAAGATGGCGGCCGTGCCGATACGTCAGCTCCAGCATGCAGCGCTGGTGTCTGTGTAAATGTCTATGCGCATGAGCGGCTGAATCTTACTCCAACGCCATTTTGTGAGTGGCATTTTCCCAAAGAACATATCTGACAGCTGTACAAGACATTTCTGTTCTGAGAATTAAGCTGCTTTGAGGTTTTCACTGACGCAGTGGTCCGTTTGCAGCACAAGGCTTTTCTATTTCATGTTAAATAAAATAAGAAAACAAACCAAGTGTCTTAGGGGGAAAAAAAACTGCTTCACTATGTTTTCATGTTATGCTCATTTGATTCGCATTTAAATGTTTCATATTGTTAAACTAAAGCAGAAGAAGATAACCCAAGTAAATAAAAAAGGGTGTTTTTAAATAATTAAATTTAGAAACGCAAAAAAGCTATTCAAACTAACCTGGCCCTATGTGAAAAATGAACTGCTCCCTACAGCTAATAGTCATTATGGTTAATGACTATGCTGTGGAGAAATTGTGTCGCTCTCTTTGCAAATTTTGCCACATTGGAGGATTTTAGAGCATGAACGGCATTTTTATGGTCAGAACTGGATTGGACTAAAATCTAGTCTTTGACTAAGCCAGTACAACCCTTTGTTTTATTCATGGGGTGGAATGTGTCCTTATTCACACTGATATGGTGAGATAGGTGTGAGCATGGGCTAAAAGCTAAACCACAGTTTGCAAATGCACTGCAAGACAAAGCCATACATACTTGGAGATTGACCTCAAATGTCTGATGGAGGGGAAAAAAAGGTTTGCTTGCAAGCCTGACATCTACCAGACTGTGAGGTACAAGGGCAGCAGCATGGTGTGTGTGTGTGGGTTTTGCAGCAGGACGAATTGATAAGCCTGAACATATGAGGCATTATTAAGAAAACGTAGAAATATTTAGCACCTGAAAACATCAGCGATTCTCCAAATGCTTCACAAGCCTAGGCAAGCCATCCAAGTAGTTACAAAAATACTTTCCAAGCTAATCTTCACTTCCCTAGGATCAACTTTAGGCTAATACATCAGAAAAAGCCAATAAATTTGAATTAAGAAACAAGTCTTAAAAATGCTCAAGTCTCACATTAAACTGTATTTTTCACAAAATGTCTCCAGTCTTAGACACTTACATCCATTTATTTCTGTCTGGGTTAGCTGACTTATGACTACCAACCTCCTGACATTTAAGTTATAAACCAATATTCCTTTGAAATGAACCATGAATATAGAGAATTATTTTCAAAAGCTGGGTACAATTTAACATATGACTGAAATTACATCAAATAGTCTCATTTTGTAGCAGTAAAAGTTAGGTGTACTCCAGCACCAATTGCTAATAGTTGCTAGCTGGACCAGAGTAAACAATTAGCATACCCTTTGTGTCTAGGATGATAAAGTCTAGTACAATATTGTTACCAGCAGCGTTATAATACTGTTGTAATCTTAATATATTGGCACTGGTTCCCAGATCCAAACTCAAGTTCTAAATTTTGAGAACCTGCCTTTCACCGTTATGCTGATGACATTAAACCGTATGTTAATAAAACCAGATGAAGCCTGACATTTTCTGATGCTGCAGGCTGAGAGATGTTAAAAGTGGTATAACTAGAACCCTGAAAAATATTGCGGCTCTGGGTAAATATGTTCCTTCTCCAATCTGCACCTGTGAATTGCCCTTTACCAACATACAATATCAGTTTATCTTTTTATGTTTTATTGTCAAGATACTCGGATGCTAAAGTCGTCCAAATAGCTGGAGTTTATTTTCTGAAAATATTATATACGGTCCATTTAATCTTATAATGGTTCTTATCCTTGTCCAGTCGACTTTTATTACTCGTGACCGCTGACCAAACCAAAACATTTGACAGTCATAAAACCACATCTACTTATAATAAACTGAGCGTAAAAAAATACATAAAGTACTGCAGTGTCCAAACAGCCCCTGGAAATCTAGTTTTGGCTTCGGTGCACTAGCTACACAGAAATCTGATAATCCATTTTATAAATTATAGAAGTTTATCCAGTTTGGCCACAGGTTTAGTTTCTTGTGGGGAAAAAAAAACAGAACAGTCACATGCATGAAATGAGAAATCGGCATTTATTGCCTCATTGTTCACATTTGATCTCGTTTAATACAGATGTCTCAACATAAAACTTGGGAAATTAGGCTGGTAAAAATAAACATTAGAAACTACTTATAATTTCACTCATAACTGGAGAGACTCTCACATCCATAAAAATGAGATCAGCTTGATTTCACGCCGAAAAAGGCCCAAAATACGGCTGTGCCTTTTGACAATAAAAATATATGACACAAGTCCATAAAAGAAATAAAACTAAAATAAAGTATATACACTGTCCAATCTCTTTACTCATCCTCTTCTTCCTTCACCTTCTTTTTTTTCTTCTTTTTCTTCTTTTCTGTTGGCTGAAAAGCAATGAGACCAATTAAAAAAAAAAAACATCAAGAATATAATAAATAAGATAGACATTGTTTTATAAAATATTAGGTTTTTACCTCCGTTACTGCCATCTCCTCCTCTTCCTCCTTTGGCTCCTCAGGTTCCTCCTCTGCCCTTTTGTCCTTTTTCTTCTTCTTTTTCTTGCCCGACTCTGTTTGTGCCGTCTCGGCTTCTTGCTCTAGAAGACAATGAAAGGAAGACTCTCCTGGCATCGTGGATCTTTGAACACGTCTTCATGAGGGTTCCCCCTAAATTCACACACCTTCTGCCGGCGGTTCCTTTTTAGGCTTTTTGGATTTGACCACCGGTGTTACGGGGTCCTGTTCGCTCGTCTCCCCTTCGAGCTCCTCAAACTTCCTCTTTTTCGAGGTGGACGGAATGGTCGAGTCGGCAGAAGGATCATAGATTCTTATTTCACTGAGATAAAAAGAAAGAAAGAAAAAGGACTTAATACTACTTGGAGAAAAAACATTTATAAAAACAAAAAAAAAAAAAGCAGGAATGTCTGACTCCTCACCTCTTGTGCTGGTATTTGTCTGCTTTCGCCATCGCCTTGCCTGTTCCGCTGATTCTTCGGATCTGTGGAGCAAAATCAGGAGTTCGGGCAACTTTTATAAACAAGATTTTTTTTTTCTACAAGAAGAAAGATTGCTTCTTTTTGGTCACATCGCTCTAAAATGACCGTTTCTGACAAATTTGCTTGTCTGAGCCATTTCTGCCGCACAGAAAATGATTTCACTCGCCTTTTATAGTGGCTAATGAATTATTGGTTCCTTTATTTTTCACAACAGTAGGCTTCTTTTTCCCTTTTTATGTCTGTTAAATTTGTATATTTGCAGTCTGTACTGATTGTACTTCTGTTTGAGTCCATAAACACCTTGAAGTAACCCCAGATTAAAGCCCAGTGCATTAATTAATAAAGTCTGATTGATGTGTTGGTAGACAACATAACGATGGAAGATGGAGATAAAAGTAGGGATGTTGGGGATGAAAAGATATTACAGCTGGAAAAGGACTGGGTCAAAAGTATTCACACCCCCTTGGATAAAACTAAAACACGTTACAATAAGAAATTTAAATTTTTTTGGAGCTCAACACAAAGAAGGGAATAAAGGGAGCCGACATAAAATGAAAGACGGCTATTGTACTTACTCCTCTGTCCTCCAACTGTCGCAGCCTAGCCTCCAGCTTGGCCCGGTTCTCTACGCCCATTTCTGCGTTCGTGTCCTCGCCCAGCGCGTCGTATCGAATAGCCAGGGACGCTTTAGCCGCCAGCATTCTGGAAATCTGGGCGCCAGATAACGGTAGAGGGTGAGTTTACTTCCTAATGAGTGGAGACGATGCGGCCCGACCAACAAGCCCCGTGGTCCTGGACTCACCTTGCCTTTGTTCTTGGCTGTGGTCTGACCCACTAAAGAGGCGTGGTATATCAGGCCGTACTTGGGAGTGTCTTTGCGGGTCTTCAGGGCTCTGAACAGAGCCTTCTCGGCTCCGAGGATCTGCACAGTGGAGGCCGGGTGCTTTGCCAGATTCAGAAGGGATCCTGAACAAAGAGCGGGAAACCATAAAATGAAGAGCTTTTTACCCCCCCCCCCCCCCTCCAGACACTAACAGAAACTAATAGTGACAGCTCAGATGAGGTAGTGACTTAAAAGCATCAAACATATTCAGTTAAATGACATGTAGTCGTCATCATCACCGCTGTCGCTTTAAACATGGTTCCCACACAAACTCCCTTCTAGTCCATTTTTACAGAATCATTTCAGACATTCACTGTGAATTTGTGACAGAGGAGGACGAACCGAGCAACAGAAAGACAGACTGACAAGATCGCCAAACAGATGAACACACTGACAGAAGGATGAACGGACAAATGGACAGACGGAAGAGCTAAAAGAAAGATAAACCAATGGCAGAGAATGACGGACTGACTAAAAATGGGACAGCGGAAACATGGACGATCGGATGGATGACTACAGACAAATTACTGGATGGCAGTGTTGTAGTCAAGTCACTATGCCTCGAGTCCGAGTCCAGGTTCGAGTCACCAGTGTTCAAGTCCGAGTCAAGTCCAAGTCATTAAAAAAAAATCCGAGTCAAGTCCGAATCGAGTCACTATTGATCCAAGTTCGTTGTAGGAACTTGCCATGACGTGTGATGTATGACATGAATCAGTAACATTCCATTGCACTAATAACTCTTTCGCTGTAGTTACCCTTGGTTTTACTCGGTAAAACTACCGCTTTTTCCAAGTCTAAGACGTCTCCTAACCATGGTTTTTAAACATTGTTGTTATGGAACGCGCAACAGCGACTCGAGGTACGCTGATAGGCCGCATATGAAGGATGTTAAAGCCGCAAGCGGTGTCGATCGGCCCTCGCAGCCAATATTATTAATTATTATTAATATTCTAATGACATATTAAAATTATAGCCTAATGATATAAAAAAAAGTCGAGTCTTTTTCTCAATTTCCGAGTCAGAATGATCTGAGTGTAGGAGTCCGAGTCCAAGTTCGAGTCATCAGTGCTCAAGTCCGAGTCCAAGTTCGAGTCATCAGTGCGCAAGTCCAAGTCAAGTCACGAGTCTCTAAATTTAGCTAATGACTCGGACTCGAGTTCGAGTCTCGGACTTGAGTACTACAACACTGCTGGATGGACTGTATAAAAAGAAGGAATGATTCACTGGATGGATGGGTTGACAGATGGATAGCCGATTGGATGGATAGAAGGACGAACGACCAGAGGAACATAGGAGTGGACAGATGATTGGACGGATCGCTAATGGGCAGATCCACTGATGGCTGAAACAGATTTATGGATTGAGAGAGCGAGACAGGAAGGATTCTGGAAGTAGAAAGATTTTTCCCTCCTGTTTTATACCACACACGCGGAGCAGGAACCCTGTGAGCGGCTCTTCTTAACCCAACCTACCGGCGTGTGAGATGAGGCGTGCGCCGACCAGCTCGCCCACCATCACCGTCAGGTTGGGGGCGATGGCCATCATCCGGTTCTTCAAGTAGTCGTAAAGCTGGGTGCGGTACTCTGAGATCTCGATCACCTGCGGGGAACAAAGCAATCCATGTTACAGAAGGGCACGCGGGGTCAGCTGGAGGGGAGGGGGGGGGGGGGGGGGGGGGGCTGTTCAGAGGAGGTAGTGACTGACCCACACAGAGTGTTTCAGGGATAAAGACAAACGTCGGTCTCATCACCACAGCCGCTCCGGTCGGAGCCAACCGTGGCGGACTCGTACCTGGTCGCACAGGTGGCGGATGTTGCCGATGTCCTGCTCCGACACTTCGGTTCCCATGGAGATCTCAGCAGCTAGCTTAACCTCGGCTTCGATCTCCTCCGGGAGATACTCCGACAGATCTGTGCTGGACACGTTCGTACGGTCGCCTTCAAAGACAAAGACGCAGGAAATTTTACTCTAAACAAAATTCACACCCAATTAAAAAATAATAAAAAAGAAAAAAAGAAAAGAGAAAAGAAAAGAAAAATGGAGTAGGGGGATTGAGTTTATCAACTATACGGGAAAATTTTATTTCGATCTGATGCAAACGGAGATTGCATTGTATTTTCATTTATGTACATCAATGGCACACCCCTTAGGTTATATGTTAAGAAAATGAATAATAATAATAAAAAAGAGCTTACCGACTTTGCGGACCGTCTTGCAGTAGGCCAGGTTGTCCGTGATGACCTTTCCCAGCTCGGGGAAGTGCCAGCCGTACCACTCTCTGCAGCGCATGATGTAGTTGTTGAGCTCCTTGTCCAGGTCATCCAGAAGCGCTAGGGACACGAGACAGGAAGCCCGACTCGCATCACTTACACACAACGACCGTTAATGAGCGCCATGCTACAGAAATCAGGCTACATCTCAACCAGACCTGCCCGTGGAGTACAGACTCATTTTACAGCTGATTTACCGCCATTCAATCAGTTTCTAAGAGCACGATGAGGGGGAAACCTTTGATATTACAAATTAACTGGATTTAGAGCTGGACTTTGACTAGGCCATTTAAATACATTAACATGCTGCAACTCTAGCTGTACGTTTTGGGTGGTTGTCCTGGTTGAATAAGTTGGAGGATGCGAGATAATGCGTACCAAAGCTTATTGAGGTGTAAATACTGTTGCAAAATATATCTAAAAAAGTAAAACCCAGACACTTACAGATGGCCTGCACGATCATTGTGTCCACCTTGTCCGGACTGAACTTGAGCTTATAACGGGACAAACTGCAAACAGATGGAGAAATAAAAAAACAGTTCATTTCCACGTCCCATTCTCTGTTAAGTGAGACAAAAAGACCAAAAGAGCCTCAGCGGTAGTGACGAATGCTGAGGAAAATCCACACAGGAGTTTCAGACAGCAAAATGTAATCACGGGCAGCGGTCACTTCATAACCGCCATGCTGCGCGCCACCGACCTGTGAGCCAAGCCCAGCGACATGGCGCTGAAGTCCCTGGCGGGGAGTCCGGAGATCAGGCCCTCCATCTGGCTCCGGATGCACCTCATCAGCTCGGCCACGGCGGGGCTGTAGACGCAGCTCAGGTCCAGCTTTTCCTGGGAAACACACTCCGTCAGACGCAGGCCCGAATATAAGCGTCTCAACAGCAGCCGAGCCGTCGCCCGCTTACTTACTTTAATGACTCCGCCCAGCTTAGCATCGCTAATGGCCAGCTGCTCGTGGGCTTCTTTGGCTACGACTTTCTTCAGGACCTTCTTCAAGCTCTTCCCAATTTTCCCCTCAACAAGGGCGGTGGCGGCTGAGGCGAGAAAAACGGCGATTAAAGGAAGTGCAGAACATAAGAAAGAAAACCTACTTGTTGTTTTTATATATACACAAGTGAATGCACCTCGTGCAAAAGCTCAGATTTACACAGAGGACTCAGATTACTAATCTAATGAGTTTTAACGTGAATTTATTTGGGAAGAAGACTTCAGGGTGGCCGAATACTAACGTATGATAAAGTCATAAGGTTTTAGATTGTTAGAATCTCTGAAAACACAACTTTGCGCTGGACTTTTACATGATCCCAATCATAAACACAGGTTTGAGGCTTTAAAGTGACACAAACGTGAGGGAAAAAAAAAAAAAACATCCGTCGTTGTATGATCTCAGTGGTAGTGACGATTCTGTGAAGCACCTCATGTTTAGATCAGCCACAGACAAACATCACAGATCAGATGTCTTAAAGCAGGGAGCCTGAAAGGCACACACCGCGCAGCAGTACCTGCTAAGGCCTCTGTGGTGTCCTGGAACTTCTCAAAGTGCTTCAGTTTCAATCTGGTGGGAGAGAGGGAGAGAAAAAAAAGGAAAAACTGGGTCACTTTTAGTACTAAAACATCGATCCGGGTGGGATTACCAGGCACGCGGCGTCTAAACGTACATTTTGTTGGCTTTCTCTGCCGTTTCAAACTCCTTATACAGGCTGTCCACCTGCTGCAGCTTGGACTCATCGAGGACCTAAAAGACACAAAAATAAAGATCAAACAACAACCTTCTGCAGATGCAATTGGCCAAGCTTCCTTAAATATCCATTTTTCCAAATTAACCCTTACAAATATATATATAGTTAACAATAAAACTGATAGACGGGTCTACACGTGATTATATGATTGTATTGGAATTAATCCGAACAGAATTTAGGCAAAATTTTTTTCTTCTAATGCAGCTGATGAGAATCAGAGGTAACCCTTGGTAAGGAAAAAAACCCTCAGAGAAGCTTCATGACGTTAGATCGAAGATGCTTTAAGGATCAGAAAAAAATCCTACATATCCGGACAAGTCATGTAGGCCTAAAATTCCATAACACAGGAAAAAAATAACATTTGGCCATAGCCGATCAAGCTTTAAAAGTGCCTCCACGCTGGAAAAAACAGGCACGTGTGCACACGTGGTTACAGGCCTGCAGCGATGCTAGCTCGGTGCTAACACGCGGACCTTTGATGGCAACCGCGAGCGCGTGAAGTAAAAACACGTGGTAACACTTCGGGACGTGAAAAGCAAGTTTTTATCACTCTACCAGCATTTTATCACTCTACCAGCAAACGTAAACCCCGGTGAACAGCCGTTCCCCAGCAGCGATGCTAATGGAGGCTAACCCCGCGTGCAAAAAAAAAGTCTCCAAGTCGCAACGATCTCTTTAAATGAATTAATCGAAAACAAAATAAAAAAAAAGCTGCGGCGCTTACTTTAAAAATGGCGTAGCCAGCGGCGGTCTCAAATAGCACCAACATTTTGAAAACAGTCCTGTGGATGTGTCTGAAGGCTCTCCCGGTAGGAGAGCAGAGCAAACTTAGCTTCTCCTCTGACTGACTGTCCTCGGCACGCGGCAGCAGAGAGAGAGAACCGCGAGCGGAAACTGTCGGGTTGCCAGGTTCGTCCCCGTGGGCTGAAAAGACACGGTTTCGCACAATTGTTCCCACAGAAAACATTGTGAATCAGAAAAGTGTTTTAGTGTCTTTTGGAAGTATACACCTATCGAAGTGTATTTTATTGGGAGTTTAAGTGATACGCAAACACAACTGCTGCATGTTTTATTTTTATTTTTTATGTTATAAAAGTCGTTTTCTGTTGTTTTACATATATAAACATTAAACCATTGTATTTGCCCCCCTTTACTGTAATACCCCTAAACACATCCAGTGCAACCAACTGACTCGAAAAGCCACTTAATTAATAGTATATTTTTCCACCTGTGTGTCCATCATTGCACAAGAACCTGAAAATGCCATCCCATGGTAACACACCCCTTAACAAAAAGTAGTTTATTCAAGTGTACTTATTTCATACTTAAAATGAGGCCGTGTACTTGAAGTTTACTTTTTATAAACTATATTTCATGTACTTAATAGTATCGTGAAGTATACTTGACTTATACTGAAACATATAAACAGAAGTCTAAGACTACGTGCATTAATATTAAGACTAAGAATGAAATTAACTTCAAGTATACTACTTTTTGGTAGGAGAGGGCAGTGGCTTCATCATACTGTGGGCCTGCTTTCTTCATCAGGGACTTAAAAGCTGTTCATGGTTGATGCAAAGATGGTGGGAACTAAATACAGGATCATCCTGGAAGAAAATCCTGGAAAGCCGTAAAGCACCGGAGTGAGCGACAT